>NW_027475572.1:32500-39686 GCF_051020985.1 Nomia melanderi | reverse complement strand
CATTTTTTTTTCGCTCCGATGAAAAGCAATACGCCGCTGGAACTTTGAAATCGGCGCGCTCGAGCGAAACTTGGAGAACGAACGATAGAGAGGAAGAAAATTTTCTTCTCTTTCGTTCGTTTCTCCATTTTTTTTTCGCTCCGATGAAAAGCAATACGCCGCTGGAACTTTGAAATCGGCGCGCTCGAGCGAAACTTGGAGGAACGAACGACAGAGAGGAAAAATTTTTCTCCTCTTTCGTTCGTTTCTCCGTTTTTTTTCGCTCAGTTGAAAAGCAATACGCCGCTGGAACTTTGAAAAATAACGAGATAAAAAAAAATTTTGTACATTTTTTCATCGTTATTCGTACACGACTTAAGCGTTGGAAAATTTTTAAACCGAATTTTGAAAAATTTTATTCCTGACCGTTGGGACTTGGAAAATTTCGAGTCAGCCGGTTTGGCCGGTTGGACTTACCGCGAGACGGAGAAAAGTAGATTCGGTCGATCTGTTTTTCGCAGTTTTTGTGAAAAAAAAAATTTTGGTCAATTTTTTCAACGTTAAAAACGTGTTCGGGCTGCCTTTTTATCCATGGATTAAGCGCCGAAAAAATTTTAAAACGCATAATAAAAAAGTTTATTCTTGACCGCAGGGACTTAGAAAAATTTCGGGTCGCCCCGTTCGACCTGCTGGCATTACCGCGCGGCCTGGACAGCCCGCTTCGACCGATACATTTTTTTCATTTTCAGAGAAAAAAAAATTTTTGTCAATTTTTTCACCTTAAAAACGTTAATAAACTGCACTCTTATGCACGGATTAAGCATTGAAAAATTTTTAAAACATGTAATAAAAAAGTTTATTCTTGACCGTTCGGACTTAGAAAAATTTCGAGTACCCCGGATCGCCTGCTGGAATTACCGCACGGCCTGGACAGCCCGCATCGACCGATACATTTTTTCCATTTTTTCCGAAAAATAAATTTTTGTAATTTTTTTTTAACGTTAAAAACGTTAATAAACGTCATGTTTACGCATGGATTAAACATTGAAATAATTTAAAACGCTTATTAAAAAAGTTGGTGTCGACCGTGGGACTTAGAAAAATTTCGGGAAAGTCCGATTCGCCTGCTGGAATTACCGCACGGGCTGGACACCTCGCTCCGACGAATCGGTTTTTTCCATTTTTTTTGAAAAATAAATTTTTGTAATTTTTTTTAATGTAAAAACGTTAATAAACATCATGTTTACGCATGGATTAAACATTGAAATAATTTTAAAACGCTTATTAAAAAAGTTTACTCTTGACCGTGGGACTTAGAAAAATTTCGGGAAGTCGATTCGCCTGCTGGAATTACCGCACGGCCTGACAGCTCGCATCGACCGATACATTTTTTCCATTTTCAGTGAAAAAAAAATTTTTGTCAATTTTCTCAACGTTAAAAACGTTAATAAACTGCGTTTTATGCGTGGATTAAACATTAAAAAAATTTTGAAATATGTGATGAAAAAGTTTACTCTTGACCGTTCGGACTTTAGAAAAATTTCGAGTACCTCGGATCGCCTGCTGGAATTACCGCACGGCCTGGACAAGCCCGCATCGACCGATACATTTTTCATTTTCAGTGAAAAAAAAATTTTTGTCAATTTTCCTCAACGTTAAAAACGTTAATAAACTGCGTTTTTATGCGTGGATTAAACATTAAAAAAATTTTGAAATATGTGATGAAAAAGTTTACTCTTGACCGTCGGGACTTAGAAAAATTTCGAGTACCCCGGATCGCCTGCTGGAATTACCGCACGGCCTGGATAGCCCGCATCGTCGATACATTTTTTTCATTTTCAGTGAAAAAAAAATTTTTGTCAATTTTCTCAACGTTAAAAACGTTAATAAACTGCGTTTTTATGCGTGGATTAAACATTAAAAAAATTTGAAATATGTGATGAAAAAGTTTACTCTTGACCGTCGGGACTTAGAAAATTTCGAGTACCCCGGATCGCCTGCTGGAATTACCGCACGGCCTGGATAGCCCGCATCGACCGATACATTTTTTCCATTTTCAGTGAAAAAAATTTTTTGTCAATTTTCTCAACGTTAAAAAACGTTAATAAACTGCGTTTTTATGCGTGGATTAAACATTAAAAAAATTTTGAAATATGTGATGAAAAAGTTTACTCTTGACCGTCGGGACTTAGAAAAATTTCGAGTACCCCGGATCGCCTGCTGGAATTACCGCACGGGCTGGACACCTCGCTCCGACGAATCGGTTTTTTTCCATTTTTTCCGAAAATAAATTTTTGTAATTTTTTTTAACGTTAAAAACGTTAATAAACGTCATGTTTACGCATGGATTAAACATTGAAATAATTTTAAAACGCTTATTAAAAAAGTTGGTGTCGACCGTGGGACTTAGAAAAATTTCGGGAAGTCCGATTCGCCTGCTGGAATTACCGCACGGGTCTGGACACCTCGCTCCGACGAATCGGTTTTTTCCATTTTTTTTGAAAAATAAATTTTTGTAATTTTTTTTAATGTTAAAAACGTTAATAAACATCATGTTTACGCATGGATTAAACATTGAAATAATTTTAAAACGCTTATTAAAAAAGTTTACTCTTGACCGTGGGACTTAGAAAAATTTCGGGAAGTCCGATTCGCCTGCTGGAATTACCGCACGGGCTGGACACCTCGCTCCGACGAATCGGTTTTTTCCATTTTTTCCGAAAAATAAATTTTTGTAATTTTTTTTAACGTTAAAAACGTTAATAAACGTCATGTTTACGCATGGATTAAACATTGAAATAATTTTAAAACGCTTATTAAAAAAGTTGGTGTCGACCGTGGGACTTAGAAAAATTTCGGGAAGTCCGATTCGCCTGCTGGAATTACCGCACGGGCTGGACAGCTCGCTCCGACGAATCGGTTTTTTCCATTTTTTCCGAAAAATAAATTTTTGTAATTTTTTTTAACGTTAAAAACGTTAATAAACGTCATGTTTACGCATGGATTAAACATTGAAATAATTTTAAAACGCTTATTAAAAAAGTTGGTGTCGACCGTGGGACTTAGAAAAATTTCGGGAAGTCCGATTCGCCTGCTGGAATTACCGCACGGGCTGGACACCTCGCTCCGACGAATCGGTTTTTTCCATTTTTTTTGAAAAATAAATTTTTGTAATTTTTTTTAATGTTAAAAACGTTAATAAACATCATGTTTACGCATGGATTAAACATTGAAATAATTTTAAAACGCTTATTAAAAAAGTTTACTCTTGACCGTGGGACTTAGAAAAATTTCGGGAAGTCCGATTCGCCTGCTGGAATTACCGCACGGCCTGGACAGCTCGCATCGACCGATACATTTTTTCCATTTTCAGTGAAAAAAAAATTTTTGTCAATTTTCTCAACGTTAAAAACGTTAATAAACTGCGTTTTTATGCGTGGATTAAACATTAAAAAAATTTTGAAATATGTGATGAAAAAGTTTACTCTTGACCGTTCGGACTTAGAAAAATTTCGAGTACCTCGGATCGCCTGCTGGAATTACCGCACGGCCTGGACAGCCCGCATCGACCGATACATTTTTTCCATTTTCAGTGAAAAAAAAATTTTTGTCAATTTTCTCAACGTTAAAAACGTTAATAAACTGCGTTTTTATGCGTGGATTAAACATTAAAAAATTTTGAAATATGTGATGAAAAAGTTTACTCTTGACCGTCGGGACTTAGAAAAATTTCGAGTACCCCGGATCGCCTGCTGGAATTACCGCACGGCCTGGATAGCCCGCATCGACCGATACATTTTTTCCATTTTCAGTGAAAAAAAAATTTTTGTCAATTTTCTCAACGTTAAAAACGTTAATAAACTGCGTTTTTATGCGTGGATTAAACATTAAAAAAATTTTGAAATATGTGATGAAAAAGTTTACTCTTGACCGTCGGGACTTAGAAAAATTTCGAGTACCCCGGATCGCCTGCTGGAATTACCGCACGGCCTGGATAGCCCGCATCGACCGATACATTTTTTCCATTTTCAGTGAAAAAAAAATTTTTGTCAATTTTCTCAACGTTAAAAACGTTAATAAACTGCGTTTTTATGCGTGGATTAAACATTAAAAAAATTTTGAAATATGTGATGAAAAAGTTTACTCTTGACCGTCGGGACTTAGAAAAATTTCGAGTACCCCGGATCGCCTGCTGGAATTACCGCACGGGCTGGACACCTCGCTCCGACGAATCGGTTTTTTCCATTTTTCCGAAAAATAAATTTTTGTAATTTTTTTTAACGTTAAAAACGTTAATAAACGTCATGTTTACGCATGGATTAAACATTGAAATAATTTTAAAACGCTTATTAAAAAAGTTGGTGTCGACCGTCGGGACTTAGAAAAATTTCGGGAAGTCCGATTCGCCTGCTGGAATTACCGCACGGGCTGGACACCTCGCTCCGACGAATCGGTTTTTTCCATTTTTTCCGAAAAATAAATTTTTGTAATTTTTTTTAATGTTAAAAACGTTAATAAACGTCATGTTTACGCATGGATTAAACATTGAAATAATTTTAAAACGCTTATTAAAAAAGTTGGTGTCGACCGTGGGACTTAGAAAAATTTCGGGAAGTCCGATTCGCCTGCTGGAATTACCGCACGGGCTGGACACCTCGCTCCGACGAATCGGTTTTTTCCATTTTTTCCGAAAAATAAATTTTTGTAATTTTTTTTAACGTTAAAAACGTTAATAAACGTCATGTTTACGCATGGATTAAACATTGAAATAATTTTAAAACGCTTATTAAAAAAGTTGGTGTCGACCGTGGGACTTAGAAAAATTTCGGGAAGTCCGATTCGCCTGCTGGAATTACCGCACGGGCTGGACAGCTCGCTCCGACGAATCGGTTTTTTCCATTTTTTCCGAAAAATAAATTTTTGTAATTTTTTTTAACGTTAAAAACGTTAATAAACGTCATGTTTACGCATGGATTAAACATTGAAATAATTTTAAAACGCTTATTAAAAAAGTTGGTGTCGACCGTGGGACTTAGAAAAATTTCGGGAAGTCCGATTCGCCTGCTGGAATTACCGCACGGCCTGGACAGCTCGCTCCGACGAATCGGTTTTTTCCATTTTTTCCGAAAAATAAATTTTTGTAATTTTTTTTAATGTTAAAAACGTTAATAAACGTCATGTTTACGCATGGATTAAACATTGAAATAATTTTAAAACGCTTATTAAAAAAGTTGGTGTCGACCGTGGGACTTAGAAAAATTTCGGGAAGTCCGATTCGCCTGCTGGAATTACCGCACGGGCTGGACACCTCGCTCCGACGAATCGGTTTTTTCCATTTTTTCCGAAAAATAAATTTTTGTAATTTTTTTTAACGTTAAAAACGTTAATAAACGTCATGTTTACGCATGGATTAAACATTGAAATAATTTTAAAACGCTTATTAAAAAAGTTGGTGTCGACCGTGGGACTTAGAAAAATTTCGGGAAGTCCGATTCGCCTGCTGGAATTACCGCACGGGCTGGACAGCTCGCTCCGACGAATCGGTTTTTTCCATTTTTTCCGAAAAATAAATTTTTGTAATTTTTTTTAACGTTAAAAACGTTAATAAACGTCATGTTTACGCATGGATTAAACATTGAAATAATTTTAAAACGCTTATTAAAAAAGTTGGTGTCGACCGTGGGACTTAGAAAAATTTCGGGAAGTCCGATTCGCCTGCTGGAATTACCGCACGGGCTGGACACCTCGCTCCGACGAATCGGTTTTTTCCATTTTTTTTGAAAAATAAATTTTTGTAATTTTTTTTAATGTTAAAAACGTTAATAAACATCATGTTTACGCATGGATTAAACATTGAAATAATTTTAAAACGCTTATTAAAAAAGTTTACTCTTGACCGTGGGGACTTAGAAAAATTCCGGCTTGCACGGATTCGACCACTCTGTTTTTCGGAGTTTCTGAGAAAAATAAATTTTTGTAATTTTTTTCATTATGATTTCTGAGTTCTCCCAGTAGTTTAATGTAAGGATTAAGCATTTAAAAATTTTTAAATCGAATATTAAAAAAGTTTACTCTTGCAATTTTTGGAAAAAAAAAATTCTAAAAAATTTTTCTTTCGGTGGAAACTAACGTTTAATATGTACAATAACGATTTATCGAATAAAAATCGTATGTTAATATATGTTCGAATCGACCATAGTTTCAGCGGCTAAGTACCAGCAGCCCGGCCGGTTGGTCTGTACGCGCGGCAGTTTACCACCATAAGCGCCCGTGCTGAGCGGCCGGCGCCGCGGTCGTCGCGGCCGCCCGTTTGGTTACTATAAGAGAGCACGTCGGTTCGAGCGGACCGGTCGGCGCAGCGGCGGGCGAGCGGCTATTCTACGATCTCGGTCGAGAAGCAGTCGTTCAGCTCCTCGAGGTCCATTCCTCGACTGTTCTGTACCGCGTTCCGTTGCGAATTTTTCTCTACACAGCATGACCACGGGTCGGTGTCTCAGACCGAATGGCCCTTATGTGGTAAGCCCAGAATGTTGGGTTGGATACAACGTATATTCGTTATACTTGTACGACTCTCACATCAACTCTCAGAAACCCAAAAGGGGTTTTCTATCCGAGCGAAAATATATTTTTCGTATACAAAAATTTAATGGCAAAGACCAAACGAAATACTACACACAAAAAGGGGCGACGAACAAAAATTGTTCGAATGAAATATAATATATACATATAAAATTGAGGTGTCCTAAGAGAGAAATACATAAACTAAGAGGTATATATTATAAGAAATATATATTATTTCTGGGCAAAGAAGAGAGAACGAAAAGAAGAGTATGATCTTTAACGCGAGGGCCTCGACATGGGTACGCCTAGCATGGTTCGCGCTTTCTCGATATGTCCAGCATGTTAACGTACGCGGTCTTCGGACTTCGTGCGTTATGTCCGTGCTTACACGATGGAGAGCGCTCGAGCATACGTGCTTACAAACCTGAAAGTCGATGTGACATCCGAGATTCTTTTTCTTCTAAAAAGATCTCGGAGAGATACACGGGAGAGTTTGAAATTTTTGGAGGTCCTCCTGATGTATATGCGCGGATATACCCATGTGGTAATTCGTGCGGAGTTGGTAATCTAATAGTGGAGCGAAATTTACCAACTCGAAAGAGAAGAGAGAAGAGAGTAGAGAGAAGAGAGAGGAGAAAGAGAACTG
>NW_027475572.1:22500-30000 GCF_051020985.1 Nomia melanderi | reverse complement strand
AGTTGTTTCGTGCTCGCGCGAGGTGCGATAGCGTCGATTCGCTTTTCTGTACGGGGAGAAATAGAACGATGAGTTGACTTATCGGGTCTTCGTTGGAATTACCGTCGCTGGCATTGTAAACTCCAGATGACCTTGTGATTCCTTCGTCGGGCACTGGTAAAGGGTGGCGATGATTCGTTCTATAATAGAAATACCCGTCGTAGCGATTCGGCCGAGACACCCGCCACGAAACACTCTCTCGTCGTGGAATCCCCGCGTCGGAGAGTAAAACGCGCGAAGGCTTACTATGAGAGAAGAAATAGTATATGCCGGTGGTTCGCGTGTGTAGGCTCTATACGAAATTGCGATTCAAGAGAGTAGGAAAAGACGCGATGAACCACGATTTCCGTGCGTCTTACGTCTCTCGACGATGGGACGATCCACGCGAAGAGTTGTTACGTGCTCGCGCGAGGTGCGATAGCGTCGATTCGCTTTTCTGTACGGGGAGAAATAGAACGATGAGCTGACTTATCGGGTCTTCGTTGGAATTACCGTCGCTGGCATTGTAAACTCCAGATGACCTTGTGATTCCTTCGTCGGGCACTGGTAAAGGGTGGCGATGATTCGTTCTATAATAGAAATACCCGTCGTAGCGTTTCGGCCTAGTCACCCGCCACGAAACACTCTCTCGTCGTGGAATCCCCGCGTCGGAGAGTAAAACGCCGAAGGCTTACTTATGAAACTTACGTCTCTCGACGATGGGACGATCCACGCGAAGAGTTGTTACGTGCACGCGTATGGTGCGATTGCGTCGATTCGCTTTTCTGTACGGGGAGCAATAGAACGTTGAGTTGACTTATCGGGTCTTCGTTGGAATTACCGTCGCTGGCATTGTAAACTCCAGATGACCTTGTGATTCCTTCGTCGGGCACTGGTAAAGGGTGGCGATGATGCGTTCTATAATAGAAATACCCGTCGTAGCGTTTCTTCCGAGTCAACCCGCTCACGAAACACTCTCTCGTCGTGGAATCCCCGCGTCGGAGAGTAAAACGCGAATTCATAGTATGGAAACTTACGTCTCTCGACGATGGGACGATCCACGCGAAGAGTTGTTACGTGCACGCGTATGGTGCGATTGCGTCGATTCGCTTTTCTGTACGGGGAGTAATAGAACGTTGAGTTGACTTATCGGGTCTTCGTTGGAATTACCGTCGCTGGCATTGTAAACTCCAGATGACCTTGTGATTCCTTCGTCGGGCACTGGTAAAGGGTGGCGATGATGCGTTCTATAATAGAAATACCCGTCGTAGCGTTTCTTCCGAGTCAACCCGCTCACGAAACTCTCTCTCGTCGTGGAATCCCCGCGTCGGAGAGTAAAACGCGAATTCATACTATGAAAACTTACGTCTCTCGACGATGGGACGATCCACGCGAAGAGTTGTTTACGTGCACGCGTATGGTGCGATTGCGTCGATTCGCTTTTCTGTACGGGGAGAAATAGAACGTTGAGTTGACTTATCGGGTCTTCGTTGGAATTACCGTCGCTGGCATTGTAAACTCCAGATGACCTTGTGATTCCTTCGTCGGGCACTGGTAAAGGGTGGCGATGATGCGTTCTATAATAGAAATAAATACCCGTCGTAGCGTTTCTTCCGAGTCAACCCGCTCACGAAACTCTCTCTCTCGTCGTGGAATCCCCGCGTCGGAGAGTAAAACGCCGAAGGCTTACTATGAAACTTACGTCTCTCGACGATGGGACGATCCACGCGAAGAGTTGTTACGTGCACGCGTATGGTGCGATTGCGTCGATTCGCTTTTCTGTACGGGGAGTAATAGAACGTTGAGTTGACTTATCGGGTCTTCGTTGGAATTACCGTCGCTGGCATTGTAAACTCCAGATGACCTTGTGATTCCTTCGTCGGGCACTGGTAAAGGGTGGCGATGATGCGTTCTATAATAGAAATACCCGTCGTAGCGTTTCTTCCGAGTCAACCCGCTCACGAAACTCTCTCTCGTCGTGGAATCCCCGCGTCGGAGAGTAAAACGCGAATTCATACTATGAAAACTTACGTCTCTCGACGATGGGACGATCCACGCGAAGAGTTGTTTACGTGCACGCGTATGGTGCGATTGCGTCGATTCGCTTTTCTGTACGGGGAGAAATAGAACGTTGAGTTGACTTATCGGGTCTTCGTTGGAATTACCGTCGCTGGCATTGTAAACTCCAGATGACCTTGTGATTCCTTCGTCGGGCACTGGTAAAGGGTGGCGATGATGCGTTCTATAATAGAAATACCCGTCGTAGCGTTTCTTCCGAGTCAACCCGCTCACGAAACTCTCTCTCGTCGTGGAATCCCCGCGTCGGAGAGTAAAACGCGAATTCATACTATGAAAACTTACGTCTCTCGACGATGGGACGATCCACGCGAAGAGTTGTTTACGTGCACGCGTATGGTGCGATTGCGTCGATTCGCTTTTCTGTACGGGGAGAAATAGAACGTTGAGTTGACTTATCGGGTCTTCGTTGGAATTACCGTCGCTGGCATTGTAAACTCCAGATGACCTTGTGATTCCTTCGTCGGGCACTGGTAAAGGGTGGCGATGATGCGTTCTATAATAGAAATACCCGTCGTAGCGTTTCTTCCGAGTCAACCCGCTCACGAAACTCTCTCTCGTCGTGGAATCCCCGCGTCGGAGGGTAAAACGCGATATATAATAGTATATGCCAGTGGTTCGCGCGCGTCGTCTCTGAGATACGCGGTCGACAGAGTTCCGAAAACACGTGATGTGCCACGATTTCCGTGCGTCTTACATCTTTCGACGATGGGACGATCCACGCGAAGAGAACGTTCGTGCTTGCGTGAGGTGCAACAGCGTCGATTCGCTTTTCTGTACGGGGAGAAATAGAACGTTGAGTTGACTTATCGGGTCTTCGTTGGAATTACCGTCGCTGGCATTGTAAACTCCAGATGACCTTGTGATTCCTTCGTCGGGCACTGGTAAAGGGTGGCGATGATTCGTTCTATAATAGTAATACCCGTCGTAGCGTTTCGACCGATGTCACCCGCCACGAATGTCTCTCTCGACGTGGAAACCCCGCGCCGAAGAGTAAACGCGAAGGCTTACCATACGAAAGAAAACGGTATTATACGCCTGTGGTATGTGCGTCTCGGCTCTGTGATACGCGATCGGCAGAGTTACAAAAAAACGTTGATGGGCCACGATTTCCGTGCGTCTTACATCTTTCGACGATGGGACGATCCACGCGAAGAGTAGTTACGTGCTCGCGCGAGGTGCGATAGCGTCGATTCGCTTTTCTGTACGGGGAGAAATAGAACGATGAGTTGACTTATCGGGTCTTCGTTGGAATTACCGTCGCTGGCATTGTAAACTCCAGATGACCTTGTGATTCCTTCGTCGGGCACTGGTAAAGGGTGGCGATGATTCGTTCTATAATAGAAATACCCGTCGTAGCGATTCGGCCGAGACACCCGCCACGAAACTCTCTCTCGTCGTGGAATCCCCATGTCGGAGAGTAAAACGCGAAGGCTAACTATATAAGAAACATATAGTATTATTTATGCCTGTGGTTCTCCGTTTGTCCTACTCTCAGATACGCGACTCGGAGAGTTACGAATAATCGTGATGGACCACGATTTCTGTACGTCTTACATCTTTCGACGATGGGACGATCCACGCGAAGAGATCATTCCTGCTTGCGTGAGGTGCGATAGCGCCGATTCGCTTTTCTGTACGGGGAGAAATAGAACGATGAGTTGACTTATCGGGTCTTCGTTGGAATTACCGTCGCTGGCATTGTAAACTCCAGATGACCTTGTGATTCCTTCGTCGGGCACTGGTAAAGGGTGGCGATGATTCGTTCTATAATAGAAATACCCGTCGTAGCGATTCGGCCGTGTCACCCGCCACGAAAATCTCTCTCGTCGTGGAATCCCCGCGTCGTAGAGTAAACGCGAAGGCTTGCTATAGAAGACTATAGTTTATACGCCTGTGGTTCACCGGTTGCCTGCTCTCCGGGGTACGCGATCGCGCAGGAGTTACGGAAGAACTTGATGGGCCACGATCTCCAAGCGGCTATATCTTTCGACGATGGGACGATTCACGCGAAGAGAACGTTCGTGCATGCGTGAGGTGCGATAGCGTTGATTCGCTTGTCTGTACGGGGAGAAATAGAACGATGAGTTGACTTATCGGGTCTTCGTTGGAATTACCGTCGCTGGCATTGTAAACTCCAGATGACCTTGTGATTCCTTCGTCGGGCACTGGTAAAGGGTGGCGATGATTCGTTCTATAATAGAAATACCCGTCGTAGCGTTTCGACCGATGTCACCCGCCACGAAATTCTCTCTCGTCGTGGAATCCCCGCGTCGGAGAGTAACCGCCGAAGGCTTGCTATAGAAGACTATAGTTTATACGCCTGTGGTTCACCGGTTGCCGGCTCTCCGGGGCACGCGATCGCGCGAAGGTTACGGAGGGACGTGAAGCGCCCGAGCAATGAAACGTCCGCAGGAGGAAACGAGCAACCGCCGAACATTGTTTCGCGACGTTTCCATAATGTATTGTCGTTTCGCTCGCATCCCGCTTCTTTCCCCTAGTTTCCTCGACGCGTAGTTTCGCAGCCTTAGTGGACGAATCATTCTCGATTCGAGGAAAGATATGCAGTGGGGCGTGCAATGAGCCCGCCAGAGACCACGATCTCCAATGCGTCTTTACATCTTTCGACGATGGGATGATCCACGCGAAGAGAACGTTCGTGCTTGCGCGAGGTGCGTTAGCGTCGATTCGCTTTTCTGTACGGGGAGAAATAGAACGATGAGTTGACTTATCGGGTCTTCGTTGGAATTACCGTCGCTGGCATTGTAAACTCCAGATGACCTTGTGATTCCTTCGTCGGGCACTGGTAAAGGGTGGCGATGATTCGTTCTATAATAGAAATACCCGTCGTAGCGATTCGGCCGAGTCACCCGCCACGAAACTGTCTCTCTTTCGTCGTGGAAACCCCGCGTCGGAGAGTAAAACGCGCGAAGGCTGTGACTGTAACATATATATATACAGTATACAATGCCTGTGGTTTTTGCGCGTGTCGGCTCTTCGGTATACGCGATCGGCCAGAGTTACGGAGGGACGGTGAAGCGCACGAGAAATTGAAACGGCCGCACGATTGGAACCGAGCAACCGTCGAACATTGTTTCGCGACGTTTCCATAATGCGTTTTCGTTTCGCTCGCATACCGCTTCTTTTCCCCTAGTCTCTGAGACGCGTTTTCGAGCCGTTCTTCTACTATCGATTCTCGTAGAGAGAAGGGACCGGGTAGTCTGGAAGTGGAACCCGCATCTTGCGTGTACCGTACACGGAATTGAGAGGACCGGCCGTGAAGCTCGTTTTAAAGCCGTGCGTCTGACACCCAACTCTTGCGCGCCAATTTCGCGGCAAGAGATAATATGGGACGAATGACCGGCAAAGAGCCAGCTGTGAAGTCTGTTTTTTTAATCGAATCCGTGGACGTGTGTATGCCGTAGCGTCGCTCGTCGTGTTCGTTCATGGTCGTTCCGAGAGAAAGAACGAAAGCGGTAACGAAGGGACCGGCCGTGAAGCTCGTTTTAAAGCCGCGCGTCTGACACCCAACTCTTGCGCGCCAATTTCGCGGCAAGAGATAACATGGGACGAATGACCGGCAAAGAGCCAGCTGTGAAGTCTTTTTTCATTATTTGCTTTCAATCGATCGATCGGTACGATTCGTGCAACGTTTCGCGCGATGCGACGCGAAAACATGCGCGCAACAATAGATGCGTCTGATCGGAAGAACGCGAGGGTCGACTGCACGCGATGGATTCAGTATCGGGTAGGATACAAAATATATCCCCGTCGTTTCCACGCGTGCGAGTCTTCTGCGTCTTTCGCGGGTTTTTGAATGCACTATACGCCCGGAACGTCGAGAAATATATACATATTACTTGAACGTTTTTCGTCTCGAAAGGCTTCGGTGTCGTCTCCAAGGCGACGCCTGAATCTCCTTCGCGCGCTGGTCGGAGATTCAGGTATCAACTTTTATCTTCTCTTTGAAAGAAGAGAGATATTAGGTCGAACAAATGAGAATAAAATTATATATGTGAAATATAAAATTTATACGATTACCCTGAACGGTGGATCACTTGGCTCGTGGGTCGATGAAGAACGCAGCTAATTGCGCGTCAACGTGTGAACTGCAGGACACATGAACATCGACATTTCGAACGCACATTGCGGTCCACGGATACAATTCCTGGACCACGCCTGGCTGAGGGTCGTTTACGTACCATACACTGCTTGCGTAGCTCTGTCAAATCCCCGCCGTCGTTCACCTCTTCGGATCGAACGTTTTTTTACCGAAGGGCGCAAAGAACGTTTCTGAGTCGGGTTAAGAGAAGGATGCTACGTACGAGCGAACGATGGGTGTCTCGTCGGCGTTTGTCGCGGACACGCGAAAATTCTGTGAATTTCACGGACAGTGTACGTTCTAGTTGTTGCAAAACGATCGGAATCGTTTGTATGGACTCGCGTGAGTGTTCGCGGCGTCGTGCGTCGTTCAATTACGACCGCCCGCGGATACCGCTCCACTGCGATATGGATCTGAGCGACAACTTTTTCGGCTGTTCGTGAGATGAACGGTTTCGTGTGTTTAGAAAAATTTTTTTTCCCGCGCTCCCGACGTCACCTGAAATGATGCGTCAGAGGTGAAAGAAAATATTAAGAAGTCGAGAGAGAGAGAGACTACACACGTTTTATTCATATTTTGTATACCGTGCGTGAGACGGATGTGCACGACACGTCGTATGTCGGTATATTACCGACTGGCCCCAGGGAGATTGTTTTCTTCCTCTCTTACGAATGAGATGTACGTTTCGGAGGATCGTCGTTACCGAAACACACGGCAAAACGAGACTTCTCGCAGCAGAACCTTTATACACAATACACATCGACTCTTTTTACCCCGAGAGAGAGAGAAAAGGTGTATTTCTTTTTTTTATTTTTCGAATTCGACGCACGAACGCTTTGACGACTGGAGAAAAACACGGTGTGTGTTAAAATCGTGCGGGACGAGCATGCGTATTCGTAACGGGTCGAATAGTTCTTATTCCCCGTCGTCGCGTGTCCTCGCTGGACCACCACCGTGCGCTTCCGCCACGTTCAGTTGAATTTCGAAATATATATATATAAAAAGAATCACCATATACTCTCTTTCGGGAGGTGTATTTTTATCGGTTTCTGCTATAGAGAAGAGACGGAGATCGTGTTGTGAGGTGTAACGTTTCTGTATCCCCGTTTCGGAGGATCGTCGTTATCGGCGGAACACACGTCAAAACGAGACTTCTCGCAGAACCTTTATACACAATACACATCGACTCTTTTACCCCGAGAGAGAGAAAAGGTGTTTTTCTTTTTTTTTTATTTTTCGAATTCGACGCACGAACGCTTTGACGACTGGAGAAAAACACGGTGTGTGTTAAAATCGTGCGGGAC
>NW_027475572.1:12500-15000 GCF_051020985.1 Nomia melanderi | reverse complement strand
TTCGCCTGCTGGAATTACCGCACGGGCAGGACACCTCGCTCCGACGAATCGGTTTTTTCCATTTTTTTTGAAAAATAAATTTTTGTAATTTTTTTTAACGTTGAAAACGTTAATAAACATCATGTTTACGCATGGATTAAACATTGAAATAATTTTAAAACGCTTATTAAAAAAGTTGGTGTCGACCGTGGGACTTAGAAAAATTTCGGGAAGTCCGATTCGCCTGCTGGAATTACCGCACGGGCTGGACACCTCGCTCCGACGAATCGGTTTTTTCCATTTTTTTTGAAAAATAAATTTTTGTAATTTTTTTTAATGTCAAAAACGTTAATAAACGTCATGTTTACGCATGGATTAAACATTGAAATAATTTTAAAACACTTATTAAAAAAGTTGGTGTCGACCGTGGGACTTAGAAAAATTTCGGGAAGTCCGATTCGCCTGCTGGAATTACCGCACGGGCTGGACACCTCGCTCCGCCGAATCGGTATTTTCCATTTTTCTTGAAAAATAAATTTTTGTAATTTTTTTTAACGTTGAAAACGTTAATAAACATCATGTTTACGCATGGATTAAACATTGAAATAATTTTAAAACGCTTATTAAAAAAGTTGGTGTCGACCGTGGGACTTAGAAAAATTTCGGGAAGTCCGATTCGCCTGCTGGAATTACCGCACGGGCAGGACACCTCGCTCCGACGAATCGGTTTTTTCCATTTTTTCCGAAAAATAAATTTTTGTAATTTTTTTTAATGTTAAAAACGTTAATAAACTTCATGTTTACGCATGGATTAAACATTGAAATAATTTTAAAACACTTATTAAAAAAGTTGGTGTCGACCGTGGGACTTAGAAAAATTTCGGGAAGTCCGATTCGCCTGCTGGAATTACCGCACGGGCTGGACACCTCGCTCCGCCGAATCGGTTTTTTCCTTTTTTTCCGAAAAATAAATTTTTGTAATTTTTTTTAATGTTAAAAACGTTAATAAACTTCATGTTTACGCATGGATTAAACATTGAAATAATTTTAAAACGCTTATTAAAAAAGTTGGTGTCGACCGTGGGACTTAGAAAAATTTCGGGAAGTCCGATTCGCCTGCTGGAATTACCGCACGGGCAGGACACCTCGCTCCGACGAATCGGTTTTTTCCATTTTTTCCGAAAAATAAATTTTTGTAATTTTTTTTAATGTTAAAAACGTTAATAAACTTCATGTTTACGCATGGATTAAACATTGAAATAATTTTAAAACACTTATTAAAAAAGTTGGTGTCGACCGTGGGACTTAGAAAAATTTCGGGAAGTCCGATTCGCCTGCTGGAATTACCGCACGGGCTGGACACCTCGCTCCGCCGAATCGGTTTTTTCCTTTTTTTCCGAAAAATAAATTTTTGTAATTTTTTTTAATGTTAAAAACGTTAATAAACTTCATGTTTACGCATGGATTAAACATTGAAATAATTTTAAAACGCTTATTAAAAAAGTTGGTGTCGACCGTGGGACTTAGAAAAATTTCGGGAAGTCCGATTCGCCTGCTGGAATTACCGCACGGGCAGGACACCTCGCTCCGACGAATCGGTTTTTTCCATTTTTTCCGAAAAATAAATTTTTGTAATTTTTTTTAATGTTAAAAACGTTAATAAACTTCATGTTTACGCATGGATTAAACATTGAAATAATTTTAAAACGCTTATTAAAAAAGTTGGTGTCGACCGTGGGACTTAGAAAAATTTCGGGAAGTCCGATTCGCCTGCTGGAATTACCGCACGGGCTGGACACCTCGCTCCGCCGAATCGGTTTTTTCCTTTTTTTCCGAAAAATAAATTTTTGTAATTTTTTTTAATGTTAAAAACGTTAATAAACTTCATGTTTACGCATGGATTAAACATTGAAATAATTTTAAAACGCTTATTAAAAAAGTTGGTGTCGACCGTGGGACTTAGAAAAATTTCGGGAAGTCCGATTCGCCTGCTGGAATTACCGCACGGGCAGGACACCTCGCTCCGACGAATCGGTTTTTTCCATTTTTTTTGAAAAATAAATTTTTGTAATTTTTTTTAATGTTAAAAACGTTAATAAACTTCATGTTTACGCATGGATTAAACATTGAAATAATTTTAAAACGCTTATTAAAAAAGTTTACTCTTGACCGTGGGGACTTAGAAAAATTCCGGCTTGCACGGATTCGACCACTCTGTTTTTCGGAGTTTCTGAGAAAAATAAATTTTTGTAATTTTTTTCATTATGATTTCTGAGTTCTCCCAGTAGTTTAATGTAAGGATTAAGCATTTAAAAATTTTTAAATCGAATATTAAAAAAGTTTACTCTTGCAATTTTTGGAAAAAAAAAATTCTAAAAAATTTTTCTTTCGGTGGAAACTAACGTTTAATATGTACAATAACGATTTATCGAATAAAAATCGTATGTTAATATATGTTCGAATCGACCATAGTTTCAGCGGCTAAGTACCAGCAGCCCGGCCGGTTGGTCTGTACGCGCGG
>NW_027475572.1:0-7500 GCF_051020985.1 Nomia melanderi | reverse complement strand
AACTCCAGATGACCTTGTGATTCCTTCGTCGGGCACTGGTAAAGGGTGGCGATGATGCGTTCTATAATAGAAATACCCGTCGTAGCGTTTCTTCGGAGTCAACCCGCTCACGAAACTCTCTCTCGTCGTGGAATCCCCGCGTCGGAGAGTAAAACGCGAATTCATACTATGAAAACTTACGTCTCTCGACGATGGGACGATCCACGCGAAGAGTTGTTTACGTGTACGCGTATGGTGCGATTGCGTCGATTCGCTTTTCTGTACGGGGAGAAATAGAACGTTGAGTTGACTTATCGGGTCTTCGTTGGAATTACCGTCGCTGGCATTGTAAACTCCAGATGACCTTGTGATTCCTTCGTCGGGCACTGGTAAAGGGTGGCGATGATGCGTTCTATAATAGAAATACCCGTCGTAGCGTTTCTTCCGAGTCAACCCGCTCACGAAACTCTCTCTCTCGTCGTGGAATCCCCGCGTCGGAGAGTAAAACGCCGAAGGCTTACTATGAAACTTACGTCTCTCGACGATGGGACGATCCACGCGAAGAGTTGTTACGTGCACGCGTATGGTGCGATTGCGTCGATTCGCTTTTCTGTACGGGGAGTAATAGAACGTTGAGTTGACTTATCGGGTCTTCGTTGGAATTACCGTCGCTGGCATTGTAAACTCCAGATGACCTTGTGATTCCTTCGTCGGGCACTGGTAAAGGGTGGCGATGATGCGTTCTATAATAGAAATACCCGTCGTAGCGTTTCTTCCGAGTCAACCCGCTCACGAAACTCTCTCTCGTCGTGGAATCCCCGCGTCGGAGAGTAAAACGCGAATTCATACTATGAAAACTTACGTCTCTCGACGATGGGACGATCCACGCGAAGAGTTGTTTACGTGCACGCGTATGGTGCGATTGCGTCGATTCGCTTTTCTGTACGGGGAGAAATAGAACGTTGAGTTGACTTATCGGGTCTTCGTTGGAATTACCGTCGCTGGCATTGTAAACTCCAGATGACCTTGTGATTCCTTCGTCGGGCACTGGTAAAGGGTGGCGATGATGCGTTCTATAATAGAAATACCCGTCGTAGCGTTTCTTCCGAGTCAACCCGCTCACGAAACTCTCTCTCGTCGTGGAATCCCCGCGTCGGAGAGTAAAACGCGAATTCATACTATGAAAACTTACGTCTCTCGACGATGGGACGATCCACGCGAAGAGTTGTTTACGTGCACGCGTATGGTGCGATTGCGTCGATTCGCTTTTCTGTACGGGGAGAAATAGAACGTTGAGTTGACTTATCGGGTCTTCGTTGGAATTACCGTCGCTGGCATTGTAAACTCCAGATGACCTTGTGATTCCTTCGTCGGGCACTGGTAAAGGGTGGCGATGATGCGTTCTATAATAGAAATACCCGTCGTAGCGTTTCTTCCGAGTCAACCCGCTCACGAAACTCTCTCTCGTCGTGGAATCCCCGCGTCGGAGGGTAAAACGCGATATATAATAGTATATGCCAGTGGTTCGCGCGCGTCGTCTCTGAGATACGCGGTCGACAGAGTTCCGAAAACACGTGATGTGCCACGATTTCCGTGCGTCTTACATCTTTCGACGATGGGACGATCCACGCGAAGAGAACGTTCGTGCTTGCGTGAGGTGCAACAGCGTCGATTCGCTTTTCTGTACGGGGAGAAATAGAACGTTGAGTTGACTTATCGGGTCTTCGTTGGAATTACCGTCGCTGGCATTGTAAACTCCAGATGACCTTGTGATTCCTTCGTCGGGCACTGGTAAAGGGTGGCGATGATTCGTTCTATAATAGTAATACCCGTCGTAGCGTTTCGACCGATGTCACCCGCCACGAATGTCTCTCTCGACGTGGAAACCCCGCGCCGAAGAGTAAACGCGAAGGCTTACCATACGAAAGAAAACGGTATTATACGCCTGTGGTATGTGCGTCTCGGCTCTGTGATACGCGATCGGCAGAGTTACAAAAAAACGTTGATGGGCCACGATTTCCGTGCGTCTTACATCTTTCGACGATGGGACGATCCACGCGAAGAGTAGTTACGTGCTCGCGCGAGGTGCGATAGCGTCGATTCGCTTTTCTGTACGGGGAGAAATAGAACGATGAGTTGACTTATCGGGTCTTCGTTGGAATTACCGTCGCTGGCATTGTAAACTCCAGATGACCTTGTGATTCCTTCGTCGGGCACTGGTAAAGGGTGGCGATGATTCGTTCTATAATAGAAATACCCGTCGTAGCGATTCGGCCGAGACACCCGCCACGAAACTCTCTCTCGTCGTGGAATCCCCATGTCGGAGAGTAAAACGCGAAGGCTAACTATATAAGAAACATATAGTATTATTTATGCCTGTGGTTCTCCGTTTGTCCTACTCTCAGATACGCGACTCGGAGAGTTACGAATAATCGTGATGGACCACGATTTCTGTACGTCTTACATCTTTCGACGATGGGACGATCCACGCGAAGAGATCATTCCTGCTTGCGTGAGGTGCGATAGCGCCGATTCGCTTTTCTGTACGGGGAGAAATAGAACGATGAGTTGACTTATCGGGTCTTCGTTGGAATTACCGTCGCTGGCATTGTAAACTCCAGATGACCTTGTGATTCCTTCGTCGGGCACTGGTAAAGGGTGGCGATGATTCGTTCTATAATAGAAATACCCGTCGTAGCGATTCGGCCGTGTCACCCGCCACGAAAATCTCTCTCGTCGTGGAATCCCCGCGTCGTAGAGTAAACGCGAAGGCTTGCTATAGAAGACTATAGTTTATACGCCTGTGGTTCACCGGTTGCCTGCTCTCCGGGGTACGCGATCGCGCAGGAGTTACGGAAGAACTTGATGGGCCACGATCTCCAAGCGGCTATATCTTTCGACGATGGGACGATTCACGCGAAGAGAACGTTCGTGCATGCGTGAGGTGCGATAGCGTTGATTCGCTTGTCTGTACGGGGAGAAATAGAACGATGAGTTGACTTATCGGGTCTTCGTTGGAATTACCGTCGCTGGCATTGTAAACTCCAGATGACCTTGTGATTCCTTCGTCGGGCACTGGTAAAGGGTGGCGATGATTCGTTCTATAATAGAAATACCCGTCGTAGCGTTTCGACCGATGTCACCCGCCACGAAATTCTCTCTCGTCGTGGAATCCCCGCGTCGGAGAGTAACCGCCGAAGGCTTGCTATAGAAGACTATAGTTTATACGCCTGTGGTTCACCGGTTGCCGGCTCTCCGGGGCACGCGATCGCGCGAAGGTTACGGAGGGACGTGAAGCGCCCGAGCAATGAAACGTCCGCAGGAGGAAACGAGCAACCGCCGAACATTGTTTCGCGACGTTTCCATAATGTATTGTCGTTTCGCTCGCATCCCGCTTCTTTCCCCTAGTTTCCTCGACGCGTAGTTTCGCAGCCTTAGTGGACGAATCATTCTCGATTCGAGGAAAGATATGCAGTGGGGCGTGCAATGAGCCCGCCAGAGACCACGATCTCCAATGCGTCTTTACATCTTTCGACGATGGGATGATCCACGCGAAGAGAACGTTCGTGCTTGCGCGAGGTGCGTTAGCGTCGATTCGCTTTTCTGTACGGGGAGAAATAGAACGATGAGTTGACTTATCGGGTCTTCGTTGGAATTACCGTCGCTGGCATTGTAAACTCCAGATGACCTTGTGATTCCTTCGTCGGGCACTGGTAAAGGGTGGCGATGATTCGTTCTATAATAGAAATACCCGTCGTAGCGATTCGGCCGAGTCACCCGCCACGAAACTGTCTCTCTTTCGTCGTGGAAACCCCGCGTCGGAGAGTAAAACGCGCGAAGGCTGTGACTGTAACATATATATATACAGTATACAATGCCTGTGGTTTTTGCGCGTGTCGGCTCTTCGGTATACGCGATCGGCCAGAGTTACGGAGGGACGGTGAAGCGCACGAGAAATTGAAACGGCCGCACGATTGGAACCGAGCAACCGTCGAACATTGTTTCGCGACGTTTCCATAATGCGTTTTCGTTTCGCTCGCATACCGCTTCTTTTCCCCTAGTCTCTGAGACGCGTTTTCGAGCCGTTCTTCTACTATCGATTCTCGTAGAGAGAAGGGACCGGGTAGTCTGGAAGTGGAACCCGCATCTTGCGTGTACCGTACACGGAATTGAGAGGACCGGCCGTGAAGCTCGTTTTAAAGCCGTGCGTCTGACACCCAACTCTTGCGCGCCAATTTCGCGGCAAGAGATAATATGGGACGAATGACCGGCAAAGAGCCAGCTGTGAAGTCTGTTTTTTTAATCGAATCCGTGGACGTGTGTATGCCGTAGCGTCGCTCGTCGTGTTCGTTCATGGTCGTTCCGAGAGAAAGAACGAAAGCGGTAACGAAGGGACCGGCCGTGAAGCTCGTTTTAAAGCCGCGCGTCTGACACCCAACTCTTGCGCGCCAATTTCGCGGCAAGAGATAACATGGGACGAATGACCGGCAAAGAGCCAGCTGTGAAGTCTTTTTTCATTATTTGCTTTCAATCGATCGATCGGTACGATTCGTGCAACGTTTCGCGCGATGCGACGCGAAAACATGCGCGCAACAATAGATGCGTCTGATCGGAAGAACGCGAGGGTCGACTGCACGCGATGGATTCAGTATCGGGTAGGATACAAAATATATCCCCGTCGTTTCCACGCGTGCGAGTCTTCTGCGTCTTTCGCGGGTTTTTGAATGCACTATACGCCCGGAACGTCGAGAAATATATACATATTACTTGAACGTTTTTCGTCTCGAAAGGCTTCGGTGTCGTCTCCAAGGCGACGCCTGAATCTCCTTCGCGCGCTGGTCGGAGATTCAGGTATCAACTTTTATCTTCTCTTTGAAAGAAGAGAGATATTAGGTCGAACAAATGAGAATAAAATTATATATGTGAAATATAAAATTTATACGATTACCCTGAACGGTGGATCACTTGGCTCGTGGGTCGATGAAGAACGCAGCTAATTGCGCGTCAACGTGTGAACTGCAGGACACATGAACATCGACATTTCGAACGCACATTGCGGTCCACGGATACAATTCCTGGACCACGCCTGGCTGAGGGTCGTTTACGTACCATACACTGCTTGCGTAGCTCTGTCAAATCCCCGCCGTCGTTCACCTCTTCGGATCGAACGTTTTTTTACCGAAGGGCGCAAAGAACGTTTCTGAGTCGGGTTAAGAGAAGGATGCTACGTACGAGCGAACGATGGGTGTCTCGTCGGCGTTTGTCGCGGACACGCGAAAATTCTGTGAATTTCACGGACAGTGTACGTTCTAGTTGTTGCAAAACGATCGGAATCGTTTGTATGGACTCGCGTGAGTGTTCGCGGCGTCGTGCGTCGTTCAATTACGACCGCCCGCGGATACCGCTCCACTGCGATATGGATCTGAGCGACAACTTTTTCGGCTGTTCGTGAGATGAACGGTTTCGTGTGTTTAGAAAAATTTTTTTTCCCGCGCTCCCGACGTCACCTGAAATGATGCGTCAGAGGTGAAAGAAAATATTAAGAAGTCGAGAGAGAGAGAGACTACACACGTTTTATTCATATTTTGTATACCGTGCGTGAGACGGATGTGCACGACACGTCGTATGTCGGTATATTACCGACTGGCCCCAGGGAGATTGTTTTCTTCCTCTCTTACGAATGAGATGTACGTTTCGGAGGATCGTCGTTACCGAAACACACGGCAAAACGAGACTTCTCGCAGCAGAACCTTTATACACAATACACATCGACTCTTTTTACCCCGAGAGAGAGAGAAAAGGTGTATTTCTTTTTTTTATTTTTCGAATTCGACGCACGAACGCTTTGACGACTGGAGAAAAACACGGTGTGTGTTAAAATCGTGCGGGACGAGCATGCGTATTCGTAACGGGTCGAATAGTTCTTATTCCCCGTCGTCGCGTGTCCTCGCTGGACCACCACCGTGCGCTTCCGCCACGTTCAGTTGAATTTCGAAATATATATATATAAAAAGAATCACCATATACTCTCTTTCGGGAGGTGTATTTTTATCGGTTTCTGCTATAGAGAAGAGACGGAGATCGTGTTGTGAGGTGTAACGTTTCTGTATCCCCGTTTCGGAGGATCGTCGTTATCGGCGGAACACACGTCAAAACGAGACTTCTCGCAGAACCTTTATACACAATACACATCGACTCTTTTACCCCGAGAGAGAGAAAAGGTGTTTTTCTTTTTTTTTTATTTTTCGAATTCGACGCACGAACGCTTTGACGACTGGAGAAAAACACGGTGTGTGTTAAAATCGTGCGGACGAGCATGCGTATTCGTAACGGGTCGAATAGTTCTTATTCCCCGTCGTCGCGTGTCCTCGCTGGACCACCACCGTGCGCTTCCGCCACGTTCAGTTGTATTTCGAAATATATATATATATAAAAAGAATCACCATATACTCTCTTTCGGGAGGTGTATTTTTATCGGTTTCTGCTATAGAGAAGAGACGGACGATCGTGTGTGACACCACGTGGTAACGTTTCCGTATCCCCGTAAAATACGTTTATCTTTTCTCGTAGAAAAGAGAGAGGAAGAGGCAGGAGCTCCTCTTTGGCGAGGCTTTCGAACGTCGCGTCCCGTCCGCCGGAATATAATGATATAAATATATAACCGCCGCCGACTTTGTGCGAAAGCGTTGAAACGAACGCGTCGGTCGCCCCATGGTGTGTGTTTGTCGTGTCTTCTTTTCCTCTTCTGCACTTCTCTTCACTGTCGATCGCGAGACCGCGCGAGATCCGCTTCGGTCGTCCAGTCCCCGAAAATTCTTCTCGGACGGGCGTTAAAGTTAACCGGAGCGCGAGATCGTCTAGCGAGAGTCTTTTTCGCGATCGAGTAAAATGTGATAGAAGAAGGAGAAGAGTGTAAAAAGAGAATATAGACACGCGACGCAGCAGAGACCACTGGTGAGGCGCATAAGACGCGTTCGCGAACGATTTTTCGCGACGATACGGAGTCGCGCGTGTCGCGGTATATTTATCATTTATATACGTTATAATATGAATATTGTTGTGTTCGAACGCACTCTCCTCTAGACTTTGTTTTTTTTGCCTTTGAGCGATTTTTATGAAATTCGATTGAATTTTCATACAATTCACGTTCACGACGACCTCAGAGTAGGCGAGATTACCCGCTGAATTTAAGCATATTACTAAGCGGAGGAAAAGAAACTAACAAGGATTTCCTTAGTAGCTGCGAGCGAACAGGAATTAGCCCAGCACTGAATCCCGCGGTTCCGCCGTAGGGAAATGTAGTGTTCAGGAGGGTCCATTTATCCCGTGACGTCGAACCGCGTCCAAGTCCATCTTGAATGGGGCCATTTACCCGTAGAGGGTGCCAGGCCCGTAGCGACCGGTACGCGTTTCGGGAGGACCTTTCCTTAGAGTCGGGTTGCTTGAGAGTGCAGCCCTAAGTGGGTGGTAAACTCCATCTAAGGCTAAATATGACCACGAGACCGATAGCGAACAAGTACC
>NW_027475571.1:0-39752 GCF_051020985.1 Nomia melanderi | reverse complement strand
TATAAATCTATATAAAACTAGATAAAACTATATAGAGCCATATAGAACCATGTCAGACTATATAAAACTAATAAAACTATGTCAAACTACATAGGGCCAAATAAAACTATGTAAAACTATATAAAACTATATAAAACTAATAAAACTATGTCAAACTACATAGGGCCAAATAAAACTATGTAAAACTATATAAAACTATATAAAACTAACAAAACTATATAAACCTATACAAAACTCTATAGAACAATATAAAACTATTTAAAACTCTATAAAACTCTATAGAACTATATAAAACTATATAAAACTATATAAAACTATATAAAACTATATAAAACTAACAAAACTATATAAAACTATATAAAACTACACAAAACTATATAAAACTATATAAAACTAACAAAACTATATAAACCTATACAAAACTCTATAGAACTTTGTAAAACTATATAAAACTATATAAACCTATATTAAACTATAGGAAACTGTATAAAACTATATAAAACTATATAAAACTATATAAAACTATCAAAACTATATAAAACTATATAAAACTATATAAAACAATATGAAACTAACAAAACTGTATAAACCTATACAAAACTCTATCGAACTATATAAAACTATTTAAAACTATATAAAACTATATAAAACTATATAACACTATATAAAACTATCAAAACTATATAAACCTATATAAAACTCTATAGAACTATATAAAACTATATAAAACTATATAAAACTATATAAAGCCAACAAAACTATATAAAACTATATAAAACTATATAAAACTATATAAAGCCAACAAAACTATATAAAACTATATAAAACTATATAAAACTATATAAAACTATATAAAACAAACAAAACTAAATAAACCTATACAAAACTCTATAGAACTATATAAAACTATTTAAAACTCTATAAAACTATATAAAACTATATAAAACTATACAAAACTATATAAAACTATATAAAACTATATAAAACTAACAAAACTATATAAACCTATACAAAACTCTATAGAACTTTATAAAACTATATAAAACTATATAAAACTATATAAAACTATTTAAACCTATATAAAACTCTATAGAATTATATAAAACTATATAAAACTAACAAAACTATATAAACCTATGTAAAAGTCTATAGAACTATATAAAACTATTTAAAGCTATATAAAACTATGTAAACCTATATAAAACTCTATAGAACTATATAAAACTATATAAAACTATATAAAACTATATAAAAGTATATGAAACTAATAAAACTATATAAACCTATATAAAGCTCTATAGAACTATATAAAACTATATAAAAGTATATAAAACTATATAAAACTATATAAAATTATATAAAGCTATATGAGACTCTATAAAACCATATAATACTATATAAAACTATATAGAAATATATAAAACTATATAAAACTATATAAAACTATATAAAACTAATAAAACTATATAAAACTAACAAAACTATATAAAACAATGTAAAACTATATAAAACGATATAAAACTATAAAATTCTATTAAAACTATATGAAAATATATAAAACTATATAAAACTATATAAAACTATATAAAACTAATAAAACTATATAAACCTATATAAAACTCTATAGAACTATATAAAACTATATAAAAATATATAAAACTATATAAAACTATATAAAACTATATAAAACTATATAAAACTGTATAACACTATATAAAACTATTTAAAACTATATAAAACTATATAAAACCATGTAAAACTAACAAAACTATATAAAACTATATAAAACTATATAAAACTATATAAAACTATATAAAACTATATAAAACTATATAAAACTATATAAAACTAACAATACTATATAAAACTATATAAAACTAACAAAACTATATAAAACTATATAAAACTATATAAAACTGTATAAAACTATATGAAACTAAAAAAACTATATAAAACTATATAAAACTATACAAAACTATATAGAACCATATAAAACCATATCAGACTATATAAAACTAATAAAACTATGTCAAAGTACATAGGGCCAAATAAAACTATGTAAAACTATAAAATTATATTAAAACTATATAAAACTATATAAAACTATATAAACCTATATAAAACTCTATAGAACTTTATAAAAGTATATAAAACTATATAAAACCATATAAAACTAACAAAACTATATAAAACTATATAAAACTCCATAAAACTATATAAAATTATATAAAACTATATAGAACTATATAAAACTATATAAAACTATATAAAACTAACAAAACTATATAAAACTATATAAAACTCTATAAAACTATATAAAACTATATAAAACTATATTAAACTATATGAAACTATATAAAACTATATAAAACGATATAAAAGTATATAAAACTAACAAAACTATATAAAACTGTGTAAAACGGCATGAAACTATATAAAACTCTATAGAACTATATAAAACTATATAAAACTATATAAAACTAGGTAAAACTAACAAAACTATATAAAACTATATAAAAGTATATAAAACTATATAAAACTATATAAAACTAACAAAACTATATAAACCTATGTAAAACTCTATAGAACTATATAAAACTATAAAAAACTATATTAAACTATATGAAACTATATAAAACTATATAAAACGGTATAAAAGTATATAAAACTATATAAAACTATATAAACCTATATATAAACCTATATATAAATGTATAGAAATATATAAAACTATATAACACTATATAAAACTATATAAAACTATATAGAACCATATAAAACCATGTCAAACTATATAAAACTATATAAAACTATATAAAACTAACAAAACTATATAAAACTATATGAAACTCTATAAAACTATATAAAACTATATAAAACTAATAAAACTATATAAAACTATATAAAACTAATAAAACTAATAAAACTATATAAAACTATATAAAACTAATAAAACTATATATAACAATATAGTACTATATAAAACTATATAAAACTCTATGGAACTATATAAAACTATATAAAACTATATAAAACTCTATAAAATTATACAAAACTATATAAAACTATATAAGGCTATCAAAACTATATAAACCTATACAAAACTCTATAGATCTTTGTAACACTGTATAAAACTATATAAACATATATTAAACTATAGGAAACTATATAAAACTGTATAAAACGATATAAGAGTATATAAAACTATATAAAACTATATAAAACTATATAAAACTATATAAAACTAGCAAAACTATATGAAACTGTATATAACTATATAAAACTATATAAAACTATATAAAACTATATAAAACTATATAAAACTATATAAAAGTATATAAAACTATATAAAACTATATAAAATTATATAAAGCTATATGAGACTCTATAAAACCATATAATACTATATAAAACTATATAGAAATATATAAAACTATATAAAACTATATAAAACCACATAAAACTAACAAAACTATATAAAACAATGTAAAACTATATAAAACGATATAAAACTATATAAAACTAACATAACTATATAAACCTATATAAAACTCTATAGAACTATATACAACTATATAAAACTATATAAAACTAATAAAACTATAAAACTATATAAAACTCTATAAAACTATATACAACTATATAAAACTGACAAAACTATATAAAAGTTTGTAAAACTATATAAAACTGTATAAAACTCTATAAAACTATATAAAACTATATAAAACTATATTAAACTATATGAAGCTATATAAAACTATATAAAACTATATTAAACTATATGAAGCTATATAAAACTATATAAAACTAACAAAACTATATAAAACTATATAAATCTATATAAAACTAGATAAAACTATATAGAGCCATATAGAACCATGTCAGACTATATAAAACTAATAAAACTATGTCAAACTACATAGGGCCAAATAAAACTATGTAAAACTATAAAATTATATTAAAACTATATAAAACTATATAAAGCTAAATAAACCTATATAAAACTCTATAGAACTATATAAAACTATACAAAACTATATAAAACTATATAAAATTAACAAAACTATATAAAACTATATAAAACTCTATAAAACGATAGAGAACTATATAAAACTATATAAAACTATATAGAACCATATAAAACTATGTCAAACTATATAAAACTAATAAAACTATGTCTAACCACATAGGGCCAAATAAAACTATGTAAAACTATAAAATTCTATTAAAACTATATAAAACTATATAAAACTATATAAAACTATATAAAACTATATAAAACTATATAAAACTATATAAAACTATATAAAACTATATAAAACTATATAAAACTAACAAAACTATATAAACCTATACAAAACTCTATAGAACAATATAAAACTATTTAAAACTCTATAAAACTCTATAGAACTATATAAAACTATATAAAACTATATAAAACTATATAAAACTATATAAAACTAACAAAACTATATAAAACTATATAAAACTATACAAAACTATATAAAACTATATAAAACTAACAAAACTATATAAACCTATACAAAACTCTATAGAACTTTGTAAAACTATATAAAACTATATAAACCTATATTAAACTATAGGAAACTATATAAAACTATATAAAACGATATAAGAGTATATAAAACTAGCAAAGCTATATGAAACTGTATAAAACTATATAAAACTATATAAAACTATATAAAACTATATAAAACTATATAAAACTATCAAAACTATATAAAACTATATAAAACTATATAAAACTATATAAAACTAACAAAACTATATAAAACTATATAAAACTATATAAAACTATATAAAAGTAACAAAACTATATAAACCTATACAAAACTCTATCGAACTATAAAAAACTATTTAAAACTCTATAAAACTATCTAAACCTATATCTAACTCTATAGGACTATATAAAACTATATAAAACTATATAAAACTAACAAAACTATATAAACCTATACACAACTCTATAGAACTTTATAAAACTATATAAAACTATATAAAACTGTATAAAACTATATAAAACTATATAAAACTATATAAAACTATACAAAACTATATAAAACTATATAAAACTATATAAAACTAACAAAACTATATAAACCTATACAAAACTCTATAGAATTATATAAAACTATATAAAACTAACAAAACTATATAAACATATGTAAAAGTCTATAGAACTATATAAAACTATTTAAAGCTATATAAAACTATATAAACCTATATAAAACTCTATAGAACTATATAAAACTATATAAAACTATATAAAACTATATAAAACTATATAAAAGTATATGAAACTAATAAAACTATATAAACCTATATAAAACTCTATACAACTATATAAAACTATATAAAAGTATATAAAACTATATAAAGCTATATGAGGCTCTATAAAAACCATATAATACTATATAAAACTATATAGAAATATATAAAACTATATAAAACTATATAAAACCATATAAAACTAACAAAACTATATAAAACAATGTAAAACAATATAAAACGATATAAAACTATATGAAACTAACATAACTATATGAACCTATATAAAACTCTATAGAACTTTATACAACTATATAAAACTATATAAAACTTTATAAAACTATATAAAACGATATAAAAGTATATAAACCTATATAAAATTCTATAGAACTATATAAAACTATATAAAACTATATAAAACCATATAAAACTAACAAAACTATATAAAACAATATAAAACTCTATAAAACTATATAAAACTATATAAAACTATATAAAACTATATAAAACTATATAAAACTATATAAACCTAACAAAACTATATAAAACTATATAAAACTATATAAAACTGTATAAAACTAACAAAACAATATAAACCTATGTAAAACTCTATAGAACTATATAAAACTATAAAAAACAATGTAAAACTATATAAAACTAACAAAACTATATAAACCTATACAAAACTCTATAGAACTATATAAAACTATTTAAAACTATATAAAACTATATAAAACCATATAAAACTAACAAAACTATGTAAAACTATATAAAACTATATAAAACTATATAAAACTATATAAAACTATATAAAACTATATAAAACTCTATAAAACTATATAAAACTATATAAAACTAACAAAACTATATAAAACTATGTAAATCTATATAAAACTATATAAAACTATATAAAACTATGTAAAACGACATAAAACTATATAAAACTATATAAAACTATATAAACCTATATAAAACTCTATAGAAATATATAAAACTATATAAAACTAACAAAACTATATAAACCTATACAAAACTCTATAGAACTATATAAAACTATTTAAAACTATATAAAACTATATAAAACCGTGTAAAACTAACAAAACTATATAAAACTATATAAAACTATATAAAACTATATAAAACTAACAAAACTATATAAAACTATATAAAACTATATAAAACTAACAAAACTATATAAAACTATATAAAACTATATAAAACTGTATAAAACTAACAAAACTATATAAACGTATGTAAAACTCTATAGAACTATATAAAACTATTTAAAACTATATAAAACTATATGAAACTAAAAAAACTATATAAAACTATATAAAACTATACAAAACTATATAGAACCATATAAAACCATATCAGGCTATATAAAACTAATAAAACTATGTCAAAGTACATAGGGCCAAATAAAACTATGTAAAACTATAAAATTATATTAAAACTATATAAAACTATATAAAACTATATAAACCTATATAAAACTCTATAGAACTTTATAAAAGTATATAAAACTATATAAAACCATATAAAACTAACAAAACTATATAAAACTATATAAAACTCTATAAAACTATATAAAATTATATAAAACTATATAAAACTATATAAAACTATATAAAACTATATAAAACTATATAAAACCAACAAAACTATATAAAACAATGTAAAACTATATAAAACGATATAAAACTATATAAAACTAACATAACTATATAAACCTGTATAAAACTCTATAGAACTATATACAACTATATAAAACTATATAAAGCTAATAAAACTATAAAACTATAAAACTATAAAACTATATAAAACTCTATAAAACTATATACAACTATATAAAATTGACAAAACTATACAAAAGTATATAAAACTATATAAAACTATATAAAACTATATAAAACTATATAAAACTATATAAAACTACATAAAACTATATAAAACTATATAAAACTATATAAAACTATATATAAGTATATAAAACTATATAAAACTATATAAAGCTGTATAAAACTGTATAAAACTATATAAAAATATATAAAACTAACAAAACTATATAAAGCTATATAAGACTCAATAAAACTATATAATACTATATAAAACTAACAAAACTATATAAAACTATATAAAACTATATGAAACTAACAAAACTATATAAACCTATGTAAAAGTCTATAGAACTATATAAAACTATTTAAAGCTATATAAAACTATATAAACCTATATAAAACTCAATAGAACTATATAAAACTATATAAAACTATATAAAAGTATATGAAACTAATAAAACTATATAAACCTATATAAAACTCTATAGACCTATATAAAACTATATAAAACTAACAAAACTATATAAACCTATATAAAACTAACAAAACTATATAAAACTATATAAAACTATATAAAACTATATAAAACTATATAAAACTATATAAAACTATATAAAACTAACAATACTATATAGAACTATATAAAACTCTATAAAACTCTATAAAACTATATAAAACTATATAATACTATATAAAACTAACAAAACTATATAAGACTCTATAGAACTATATAAAACTATATAAAACTATATAAAACTCTAAAAAACTATATAAAGCTATATAAAACTATATAAAACTCTATAGAACTATATAAAACTATATAAAACTATATAAAACTCTATAAAACTATATAAAGCTATATAAAACTATATAAAACTAACAAAACTATATAAAACTATGTAAAACTATATAAAAACATATAAAACTATATAAAACTATATAAAACTATATAAAACTAACAAAACTATATAAAACTATATAAAACTCTATAAAACTATATAAAACTATATAAAACTATATAAAACTATATAAAACTATGTAAAACTATATAAAACTAACAAAACTATATAAAACTATATAAAACTATATAAAACTATATAAAACTGTATAAAACTATATAAAAATATATAAAACTAACAAAACTATATAAAACTATATAAAACTATATAAAACTATATAAAACTATATAAAACTGTATAAAACTATATAAAAATATATAAAACTAACAAAACTATATAAAACTATATAAAACTCTATAAAACTATATACAACTATATAAAATTGACAAAACTAAATAAAAGTATATAAAACTATATAAAATTAACTAAACTATATAAAACTATATAAAACTATATAAAACGATATAAAACTATATAAAACTATATAAAACTATATAAAACTATATAAAACTATATAAAACTAACAAAACTATATTAAACTATATAAAACTATATAAAACTATATAAAACTATATAAAATTATATAAAACTATATAAAACTAACAATACTATATAAAACTATATAAAACTCTATAAAACTCTATAAAACTCTATAAAACTATGTAAAGCTATATAAAACTATATAAAACTCTATAGAACTATATAAAACTATATAAAACTATATAAAACTCTATAAAACTATATAAAGCTATATAAAACTATATAAAACTAACAAAACTATATAAATCTATGTAAAACTATATAAAACCATATAAAACTATATAAAACTATATAAAACTATATAAAACTAACAAAACTATATAAAACTATATAAAACTCTATAAAACTATATAAAACTATATAAAACTATATAAAACTATATAAAACTATATAAAACTATATAAAAGTATATAAAACTAACAAAACTATATAAAACACTATAGAACTATGTAAAACTATATAAAACTATATAAAACTCTATAAAACTATATAAAGCTATATAAAACTATATAAAACTCTATAGAACAATATAAAACTATATAAAACTATATAAAACTCTATAAAACTATATAAAGCTATATAAAACTATATAAAACTAACAAAACTATATAAAACTATGTAAAACTATATAAAACCATATAAAACTATATAAAACTATATAAAACTATATAAAACTGTATAAAACTATTTAAAAATATATAAAACTAACAAAACTATATAAAACTATATAAAACTATATAAAACTGTATAAAACTATATAAAAATATATAAAACTAACAAAACTATATAAAACTATATAAAACGATATAAAACTATATAAAACTAACAAAACTATATAACACTATATAAAACTATATAAAACTATATAAAACTGTATAAAACTATATTAAAATATATAAAACTAACAAAACTATATAAAACTATATAAAACTATATAAAACTATATAAAACTATATAAAACTATATAAAACTATATAAAACTATATAAAACTAACAAAACTATATAAAACTATATAAAACTCTATAAAAGTATATAAAACTATATAAAACTAACAAAACTATATAAAGCTATATAAAACTCTATAAAACTATATAATACTATATAAAACTATATAAAACCATATAAAACTAACAAAACTATATAAAACTATGTAAAACTATATAAAACTATATAAAACTGTATAAACCTGTATAAAACTCTATAGAACTATATACAACTATATAAAACTATATAAAGCTAATAAAACTATAAAACTATAAAACTATAAAACTATATAAAACTCTATAAAACTATATACAACTATATAAAATTGACAAAACTATACAAAAGTATATAAAACTATATAAAACTATATAAAACTATATAAAACTATATAAAACTATATAAAACTACATAAAACTATATAAAACTATATAAAACTGTATAAAACTAACAAAACTATATAAACCTATGTAAAACTCTACAGAACTATATAAAACTATAAAAAACTATATAAAACTATGTAAAACTATATAAAACTAACTAAACTAACAAAACTATATAAAACTATATAAAACTATATAAAACGATATAAAACTATATAAAACTATATGAAACTAACAAAACTATATAAACCTATGTAAAAGTCTATAGAACTATATAAAACTATTTAAAGCTATATAAAACTATATAAACCTATATAAAACTCTATTGAACTATATAAAACTATATAAAACTATATAAAAGTATATGAAACTAATAAAACTATATAAACCTATATAAAACTCTATAGAACTATATAAAACTATATAAAACTAACAAAACTATATAAACCTATATAAAACTAACAAAACTATATAAAACTATATAAAACTATATAAAACTATATAAAACTATATAAAACTAACAATACTATATAAAACTATATAAAACTCTATAAAACTCTATAAAACTATATAAAACTATATAAAACTATATAAAACTATATAAAACTAACAAAACTATATAAAACTCTATAGAACTATATAAAACTATATAAAACTGTATAAAAGTATATGAAACTAATAAAACTATATAAACCTATATGAAACTCTATAGAACTATATAAAACTATATAAAACTATATAAAACTATATAAAACTATATAAAACAATATTAAACTATATAAAACTAACAAAACTATATAAAACTATATAAAACTATATAAAATTCTATAGAACTATATAAAACTATATAAAACTAACAAAACTATATAAACCTATATAAAACTATATAGAACTATATAAAACTATATAAAACTATATAAAACTATATAAAACTATATAAAACTATATAAAACTAACAAAACTATATAAAACTATATAAAACTATATAAAACTATATAAAGCTATATAAAACTATATAAAACTATATAAAACTATATAAAACTATATAAAACTATATAAAACTAACAAAACTATATAAACCTATGTAAAACTAACAAAACTATATAAAACTATATAAAACTATATAAAACTATATAAAACTATATAAAACTATATAAAACTATATAACACTAACAAAACTATATAAAATTATATAAAACTATATAAAACTATATAAAACTATATAAAACTATATAAAACTAACAAAACTATATAAACCTATATATAAACTCTATAAAACTATATAAAACTATATAAAACTATATAAAACTATATAAAACTATATTAAACTATATGAAACTATATAAAACTATATAAAACGATATAAAAGTATATAAAACTAACAAAACAATATAAACCTATATAAAACTCTATAGAACAATATAAAACTATATAAAACTATATAAAACTTTATAAAAGTATATGAAACTAATAAAACTATATAAACCTATATAAAACTCTATAGAACTATATAAAACTATATAAAACTAACAAAACTATATAAAACTATGTAAAACTATATAAAACCATATAAAACTATATAAAACTATATTAAACTATATAAAACTGTATAAAACTATATAAAAATATATAAAACTAACAAAACTATATAAAACTATATAAAACTATATAAAACTATATAAAACTATATAAAACTATATAAAACTAACAAAACTATGTAAACCTATATAAAACTATACAGAACTATATAAAACTATATAAAACTATATAAAACTATATAAAACTAACAAAACTATATAAAGCTATATCAAACTATATAAAACTAACAAAACTATATAAAACTATATAAAACTCTATAAAAGTATATAAAACTATATAAAACTAACAAAACTATATAAAGCTATATAAAACTCTATAAAACTATACAATACTATATAAAACTATATAAAACCATATAAAACTAACAAAACTATATAAAACTAAGTAAAACTATATAAAACTATATAAAACTGTATAAAACTATATAAAACTCTATAGAACTATATAAAACTATATAAAACTATATAAAACTATACAAAACTATCAAAACTATATAAAACTATATAAAACTATATAAAACTATAAAAAAGTATATAAAACTATATAAAACTAACAAAACTATATAAAACTATATAAAACTCTATAAAACTATATAATACTATATAAAACTATATAAAACTATATAAAACTAACAAAACTATGTAAACCTATATAAAACTATACAGAACTATATAAAACTATATAAAACTATATTAAACTATATAAAACTAACAAAACTATATAAAGCTATATCAAACTATATAAAACTATATAAAGCTATATAAAACTATATAAAACTATATAAAACTATATAAAAGAAATAAAACTATATAAAACTACATAAAACTATATAAAACTATGTAACACTATATAAAACTATATAAAACTATATAAAACTAACAAAACTACACAAAACTATATAAAAGTATATAAAACTAACAAAACCATATAAAACTATATAAAACTATATAAAACTGTATAAAACTAACAAAACTATATAAACCTATGTAAAACTCTACAGAACTATATAAAACTATAAAAAACTATATAAAACTATGTAAAACTATATAAAACTAACTAAACTAACAAAACTATATAAAACTATATAAAACTATATAAAACGATATAAAACTATATAAAACTATATGAAACTAACAAAACTATATAAACCTATGTAAAAGTCTATAGAACTATATAAAACTATTTAAAGCTATATAAAACTATATAAACCTATATAAAACTCTATAGAACTATATAAAACTATATAAAACTATATAAAAGTATATGAAACTAATAAAACTATATAAACCTATATAAAACTCTATAGAACTATATAAAACTATATAAAACTAACAAAACTATATAAACCTATATAAAACTAACAAAACTATATAAAACTATATAAAACTATATAAAACTATATAAAACTATATAAAACTATATAAAACTATATAAAACTATATAAAACTATATAAAACTATATAAAACTAACAATACTATATAAAACTATATAAAACTCTATAAAACTCTATAAAACTATATAAAACTATATAAAACTATATAAAACTATATAAAACTAACAAAACTATATAAAACTCTATAGAACTATATAAAACTATATAAAACTATATAAAACTATATAAAAGTATATGAAACTAATAAAACTATATAAACCTATATGAAACTCTATAGAACTATATAAAACTATATAAAACTATATAAAACTATATAAAACTATATAAAACAATATAAAACTATATAAAACTAACAAAACTATATAAAACTATATAAAACTATATAAAACTATATAAAACTATATAAAACTATATAAAACTAACAAAACTATATAAAACTATATAAAACTATATAAAACTATATTAAACTATATAAAACTATATAAAACTATATAAAACTATATAAAACTATATAAAACTATATAAAACTAACAAAACTATATAAAACTATATAAAACTATATAAAACTATATAAAACTATATAAAAACTAACAAAACTATATAAACCTATATATAACTCTATAGAACAATATAAAACTATATAAAACTATATAAAAGTATATGGAACTAATAAAACTAAATAAACCTATATGAAATTCTATAGAACTATATAAAACTATATAAAACTATATAAAACTATATAAAACTATATATAAGTATATAAAACTATATAAAACTATATAAAACTGTATAAAACTGTATAAAACTATATAAAAATATATAAAACTAACAAAACTATATAAAGCTATATAAGACTCTGTAAATCTATATAATACTATATAAAACTAACAAAACTATATAAAACTATATAAAACTATATGAAACTAACAAAACTATATAAACCTATGTAAAAGTCTATAGAACTATATAAAACTATTTAAAGCTATATAAAACTATATAAACCTATATAAAACTCAATAGAACTATATAAAACTATATAAAACTATATAAAAGTATATGAAACTAATAAAACTATATAAACCTATATAAAACTCTATAGACCTATATAAAACTATATAAACTAACAAAACTATATAAACCTATATAAAACTAACAAAACTATATAAAACTATATAAAACTATATAAAACTATATAAAACTATATAAAACTATATAAAACTAACAATACTATATAAAACTATATAAAACTCTATAAAACTCTATAAAACTATATAAAACTATATAATACTATATAAAACTAACAAAACTATATAAGACTCTATAGAACTATATAAAACTATATAAAACTATATAAAACTCTATAAAACTATATAAAGCTATATAAAACTATATAAAATTCTATAGAACTATATAAAACTATATAAAACTATATAAAACTCTATAAAACTATATAAAGCTATATAAAACTATATAAAACTAACAAAACTATATAAAACTATGTAAAACTATATAAAACTAACTAAACTAACAAAACTATATAAAACTATATAAAACTATATAAAACGATATAAAACTATATAAAACTATATGAAACTAACAAAACTATATAAACCTATGTAAAAGTCTATAGAACTATATAAAACTATTTAAAGCTATATAAAACTATATAAACCTATATAAAACTCTATAGAACTATATAAAACTATATAAAACTAACAAAACTATATAAACCTATATAAAACTAACAAAACTATATAAAACTATATAAAACTATATAAAACTATATAAAACTATATAAAACTATATAAAACTAACAATACTATATAAAACTATATAAAACTCTATAAAACCCTATAAAACTATATAAAACTATATAAAACTATATAAAACTATATAAAACTAACAAAACTATATAAAACTCTATAGAACTATATACAACTATATAAAATTGACAAAACTAAATAAAAGTATATAAAACTATATAAAATTAACAAAACTATATAAAACTATATAAAACTATATAAAACGATATAAAACTATATAAAACTATATAAACATAACAATACTATATAAAACTATATAAAACTCTATAAAACTCTATAAAACTCTATAAAACTATATAAAGCTATATAAAACTATATATAACTATATAGAACTATATAAAACTATATAAAACTATATAAAACTCTATAAAACTATATAAAGCTATATAAAACTATATAAAACTAACAAAACTATATAAATCTATGTAAAACTATATAAAACCATATAAAACTATATAAAACTATATAAAACTATATAAAACTAACAAAACTATATAAAACTATATAAAACTCTATAAAACTATATAAAACTATATAAAACTATATAAAACTATATAAAACTATATAAAACTATATAAAAGTATATAAAACTAACAAAACTATATAAAACTCTATAGAACTATATAAAACTATATAAAACTATATAAAACTCTATAAAACTATATAAAGCTATATAAAACTATATAAAACTCTATAGAACTATATAAAACTATATAAAACTATATAAAACTCTATAAAACTATATAAAGCTATATAAAACTATATAAAACTAACAAAACTATATAAAACTATGTAATACTATATAAAACCATATAAAACTATATAAAACTATATAAAACTATATAAAACTGTATAAAACTATATAAAAATATATAAAACTAACAAAACTATATAAAACTATATAAAACTATATAAAACTGTATAAAACTATATAAAAATATATAAAACTAACAAAACTATATAAAACAATGTAAAACAATATAAAACGATATAAAACTATATGAAACTAACATAACTATATGAACCTATATAAAACTCTATAGAACTTTATACAACTATATAAAACTATATAAAACTTTATAAAACTATATAAAACGATATAAAAGTATATAAACCTATATAAAATTCTATAGAACTATATAAAACTATATAAAACTATATAAAACCATATAAAACTAACAAAACTATATAAAACAATATAAAACTCTATAAAACTATATAAAACTATATAAAACTATATAAAACTATATAAAACTATATAAAACTATATAAACCTAACAAAACTATATAAAACTATATAAAACTATATAAAACTGTATAAAACTAACAAAACAATATAAACCTATGTAAAACTCTATAGAACTATATAAAACTATAAAAAACAATGTAAAACTATATAAAACTAACAAAACTATATAAACCTATACAAAACTCTATAGAACTATATAAAACTATTTAAAACTATATAAAACTATATAAAACCATATAAAACTAACAAAACTATGTAAAACTATATAAAACTATATAAAACTATATAAAACTATATAAAACTATATAAAACTATATAAAACTCTATAAAACTATATAAAACTATATAAAACTAACAAAACTATATAAAACTATGTAAATCTATATAAAACTATATAAAACTATATAAAACTATGTAAAACGACATAAAACTATATAAAACTATATAAAACTATATAAACCTATATAAAACTCTATAGAAATATATAAAACTATATAAAACTAACAAAACTATATAAACCTATACAAAACTCTATAGAACTATATAAAACTATTTAAAACTATATAAAACTATATAAAACCGTGTAAAACTAACAAAACTATATAAAACTATATAAAACTATATAAAACTATATAAAACTAACAAAACTATATAAAACTATATAAAACTATATAAAACTAACAAAACTATATAAAACTATATAAAACTATATAAAACTGTATAAAACTAACAAAACTATATAAACGTATGTAAAACTCTATAGAACTATATAAAACTATTTAAAACTATATAAAACTATATGAAACTAAAAAAACTATATAAAACTATATAAAACTATACAAAACTATATAGAACCATATAAAACCATATCAGGCTATATAAAACTAATAAAACTATGTCAAAGTACATAGGGCCAAATAAAACTATGTAAAACTATAAAATTATATTAAAACTATATAAAACTATATAAAACTATATAAACCTATATAAAACTCTATAGAACTTTATAAAAGTATATAAAACTATATAAAACCATATAAAACTAACAAAACTATATAAAACTATATAAAACTCTATAAAACTATATAAAATTATATAAAACTATATAAAACTATATAAAACTATATAAAACTATATAAAACTATATAAAACCAACAAAACTATATAAAACAATGTAAAACTATATAAAACGATATAAAACTATATAAAACTAACATAACTATATAAACCTGTATAAAACTCTATAGAACTATATACAACTATATAAAACTATATAAAGCTAATAAAACTATAAAACTATAAAACTATAAAACTATATAAAACTCTATAAAACTATATACAACTATATAAAATTGACAAAACTATACAAAAGTATATAAAACTATATAAAACTATATAAAACTATATAAAACTATATAAAACTATATAAAACTACATAAAACTATATAAAACTATATAAAACTATATAAAACTATATATAAGTATATAAAACTATATAAAACTATATAAAGCTGTATAAAACTGTATAAAACTATATAAAAATATATAAAACTAACAAAACTATATAAAGCTATATAAGACTCAATAAAACTATATAATACTATATAAAACTAACAAAACTATATAAAACTATATAAAACTATATGAAACTAACAAAACTATATAAACCTATGTAAAAGTCTATAGAACTATATAAAACTATTTAAAGCTATATAAAACTATATAAACCTATATAAAACTCAATAGAACTATATAAAACTATATAAAACTATATAAAAGTATATGAAACTAATAAAACTATATAAACCTATATAAAACTCTATAGACCTATATAAAACTATATAAAACTAACAAAACTATATAAACCTATATAAAACTAACAAAACTATATAAAACTATATAAAACTATATAAAACTATATAAAACTATATAAAACTATATAAAACTATATAAAACTAACAATACTATATAGAACTATATAAAACTCTATAAAACTCTATAAAACTATATAAAACTATATAATACTATATAAAACTAACAAAACTATATAAGACTCTATAGAACTATATAAAACTATATAAAACTATATAAAACTCTAAAAAACTATATAAAGCTATATAAAACTATATAAAACTCTATAGAACTATATAAAACTATATAAAACTATATAAAACTCTATAAAACTATATAAAGCTATATAAAACTATATAAAACTAACAAAACTATATAAAACTATGTAAAACTATATAAAAACATATAAAACTATATAAAACTATATAAAACTATATAAAACTAACAAAACTATATAAAACTATATAAAACTCTATAAAACTATATAAAACTATATAAAACTATATAAAACTATATAAAACTATGTAAAACTATATAAAACTAACAAAACTATATAAAACTATATAAAACTATATAAAACTATATAAAACTGTATAAAACTATATAAAAATATATAAAACTAACAAAACTATATAAAACTATATAAAACTATATAAAACTATATAAAACTATATAAAACTGTATAAAACTATATAAAAATATATAAAACTAACAAAACTATATAAAACTATATAAAACTCTATAAAACTATATACAACTATATAAAATTGACAAAACTAAATAAAAGTATATAAAACTATATAAAATTAACTAAACTATATAAAACTATATAAAACTATATAAAACGATATAAAACTATATAAAACTATATAAAACTATATAAAACTATATAAAACTATATAAAACTAACAAAACTATATTAAACTATATAAAACTATATAAAACTATATAAAACTATATAAAATTATATAAAACTATATAAAACTAACAATACTATATAAAACTATATAAAACTCTATAAAACTCTATAAAACTCTATAAAACTATGTAAAGCTATATAAAACTATATAAAACTCTATAGAACTATATAAAACTATATAAAACTATATAAAACTCTATAAAACTATATAAAGCTATATAAAACTATATAAAACTAACAAAACTATATAAATCTATGTAAAACTATATAAAACCATATAAAACTATATAAAACTATATAAAACTATATAAAACTAACAAAACTATATAAAACTATATAAAACTCTATAAAACTATATAAAACTATATAAAACTATATAAAACTATATAAAACTATATAAAACTATATAAAAGTATATAAAACTAACAAAACTATATAAAACACTATAGAACTATGTAAAACTATATAAAACTATATAAAACTCTATAAAACTATATAAAGCTATATAAAACTATATAAAACTCTATAGAACAATATAAAACTATATAAAACTATATAAAACTCTATAAAACTATATAAAGCTATATAAAACTATATAAAACTAACAAAACTATATAAAACTATGTAAAACTATATAAAACCATATAAAACTATATAAAACTATATAAAACTATATAAAACTGTATAAAACTATTTAAAAATATATAAAACTAACAAAACTATATAAAACTATATAAAACTATATAAAACTGTATAAAACTATATAAAAATATATAAAACTAACAAAACTATATAAAACTATATAAAACGATATAAAACTATATAAAACTAACAAAACTATATAACACTATATAAAACTATATAAAACTATATAAAACTGTATAAAACTATATTAAAATATATAAAACTAACAAAACTATATAAAACTATATAAAACTATATAAAACTATATAAAACTATATAAAACTATATAAAACTATATAAAACTATATAAAACTAACAAAACTATATAAAACTATATAAAACTCTATAAAAGTATATAAAACTATATAAAACTAACAAAACTATATAAAGCTATTTAAAACTCTATAAAACTATATAATACTATATAAAACTATATAAAACCATATAAAACTAACAAAACTATATAAAACTATGTAAAACTATATAAAACTATATAAAACTGTATAAACCTGTATAAAACTCTATAGAACTATATACAACTATATAAAACTATATAAAGCTAATAAAACTATAAAACTATAAAACTATAAAACTATATAAAACTCTATAAAACTATATACAACTATATAAAATTGACAAAACTATACAAAAGTATATAAAACTATATAAAACTATATAAAACTATATAAAACTATATAAAACTATATAAAACTACATAAAACTATATAAAACTATATAAAACTGTATAAAACTAACAAAACTATATAAACCTATGTAAAACTCTACAGAACTATATAAAACTATAAAAAACTATATAAAACTATGTAAAACTATATAAAACTAACTAAACTAACAAAACTATATAAAACTATATAAAACTATATAAAACGATATAAAACTATATAAAACTATATGAAACTAACAAAACTATATAAACCTATGTAAAAGTCTATAGAACTATATAAAACTATTTAAAGCTATATAAAACTATATAAACCTATATAAAACTCTATTGAACTATATAAAACTATATAAAACTATATAAAAGTATATGAAACTAATAAAACTATATAAACCTATATAAAACTCTATAGAACTATATAAAACTATATAAAACTAACAAAACTATATAAACCTATATAAAACTAACAAAACTATATAAAACTATATAAAACTATATAAAACTATATAAAACTATATAAAACTAACAATACTATATAAAACTATATAAAACTCTATAAAACTCTATAAAACTATATAAAACTATATAAAACTATATAAAACTATATAAAACTAACAAAACTATATAAAACTCTATAGAACTATATAAAACTATATAAAACTGTATAAAAGTATATGAAACTAATAAAACTATATAAACCTATATGAAACTCTATAGAACTATATAAAACTATATAAAACTATATAAAACTATATAAAACTATATAAAACAATATTAAACTATATAAAACTAACAAAACTATATAAAACTATATAAAACTATATAAAATTCTATAGAACTATATAAAACTATATAAAACTAACAAAACTATATAAACCTATATAAAACTATATAGAACTATATAAAACTATATAAAACTATATAAAACTATATAAAACTATATAAAACTATATAAAACTAACAAAACTATATAAAACTATATAAAACTATATAAAACTATATAAAGCTATATAAAACTATATAAAACTATATAAAACTATATAAAACTATATAAAACTATATAAAACTAACAAAACTATATAAACCTATGTAAAACTAACAAAACTATATAAAACTATATAAAACTATATAAAACTATATAAAACTATATAAAAACTATATAAAACTATATAACACTAACAAAACTATATAAAATTATATAAAACTATATAAAACTATATAAAACTATATAAAACTATATAAAACTAACAAAACTATATAAACCTATATATAACTCTATAAAACTATATAAAACTATATAAAACTATATAAAACTATATAAAACTATATTAAACTATATGAAACTATATAAAACTATATAAAACGATATAAAAGTATATAAAACTAACAAAACAATATAAACCTATATAAAACTCTATAGAACAATATAAAACTATATAAAACTATATAAAACTTTATAAAAGTATATGAAACTAATAAAACTATATAAACCTATATAAAACTCTATAGAACTATATAAAACTATATAAAACTAACAAAACTATATAAAACTATGTAAAACTATATAAAACCATATAAAACTATATAAAACTATATTAAACTATATAAAACTGTATAAAACTATATAAAAATATATAAAACTAACAAAACTATATAAAACTATATAAAACTATATAAAACTATATAAAACTATATAAAACTATATAAAACTAACAAAACTATGTAAACCTATATAAAACTATACAGAACTATATAAAACTATATAAAACTATATAAAACTATATAAAACTAACAAAACTATATAAAGCTATATCAAACTATATAAAACTAACAAAACTATATAAAACTATATAAAACTCTATAAAAGTATATAAAACTATATAAAACTAACAAAACTATATAAAGCTATATAAAACTCTATAAAACTATACAATACTATATAAAACTATATAAAACCATATAAAACTAACAAAACTATATAAAACTAAGTAAAACTATATAAAACTATATAAAACTGTATAAAACTATATAAAACTCTATAGAACTATATAAAACTATATAAAACTATATAAAACTATACAAAACTATCAAAACTATATAAAACTATATAAAACTATATAAAACTATAAAAAAGTATATAAAACTATATAAAACTAACAAAACTATATAAAACTATATAAAACTCTATAAAACTATATAATACTATATAAAACTATATAAAACTATATAAAACTAACAAAACTATGTAAACCTATATAAAACTATACAGAACTATATAAAACTATATAAAACTATATTAAACTATATAAAACTAACAAAACTATATAAAGCTATATCAAACTATATAAAACTATATAAAGCTATATAAAACTATATAAAACTATATAAAACTATATAAAAGAAATAAAACTATATAAAACTACATAAAACTATATAAAACTATGTAACACTATATAAAACTATATAAAACTATATAAAACTAACAAAACTACACAAAACTATATAAAAGTATATAAAACTAACAAAACCATATAAAACTATATAAAACTATATAAAACTGTATAAAACTAACAAAACTATATAAACCTATGTAAAACTCTACAGAACTATATAAAACTATAAAAAACTATATAAAACTATGTAAAACTATATAAAACTAACTAAACTAACAAAACTATATAAAACTATATAAAACTATATAAAACGATATAAAACTATATAAAACTATATGAAACTAACAAAACTATATAAACCTATGTAAAAGTCTATAGAACTATATAAAACTATTTAAAGCTATATAAAACTATATAAACCTATATAAAACTCTATAGAACTATATAAAACTATATAAAACTATATAAAAGTATATGAAACTAATAAAACTATATAAACCTATATAAAACTCTATAGAACTATATAAAACTATATAAAACTAACAAAACTATATAAACCTATATAAAACTAACAAAACTATATAAAACTATATAAAACTATATAAAACTATATAAAACTATATAAAACTATATAAAACTATATAAAACTATATAAAACTATATAAAACTATATAAAACTAACAATACTATATAAAACTATATAAAACTCTATAAAACTCTATAAAACTATATAAAACTATATAAAACTATATAAAACTATATAAAACTAACAAAACTATATAAAACTCTATAGAACTATATAAAACTATATAAAACTATATAAAACTATATAAAAGTATATGAAACTAATAAAACTATATAAACCTATATGAAACTCTATAGAACTATATAAAACTATATAAAACTATATAAAACTATATAAAACTATATAAAACAATATAAAACTATATAAAACTAACAAAACTATATAAAACTATATAAAACTATATAAAACTATATAAAACTATATAAAACTATATAAAACTAACAAAACTATATAAAACTATATAAAACTATATAAAACTATATTAAACTATATAAAACTATATAAAACTATATAAAACTATATAAAACTATATAAAACTATATAAAACTAACAAAACTATATAAAACTATATAAAACTATATAAAACTATATAAAACTATATAAAACTAACAAAACTATATAAACCTATATATAACTCTATAGAACAATATAAAACTATATAAAACTATATAAAAGTATATGGAACTAATAAAACTAAATAAACCTATATGAAATTCTATAGAACTATATAAAACTATATAAAACTATATAAAACTATATAAAACTATATATAAGTATATAAAACTATATAAAACTATATAAAACTGTATAAAACTGTATAAAACTATATAAAAATATATAAAACTAACAAAACTATATAAAGCTATATAAGACTCTGTAAATCTATATAATACTATATAAAACTAACAAAACTATATAAAACTATATAAAACTATATGAAACTAACAAAACTATATAAACCTATGTAAAAGTCTATAGAACTATATAAAACTATTTAAAGCTATATAAAACTATATAAACCTATATAAAACTCAATAGAACTATATAAAACTATATAAAACTATATAAAAGTATATGAAACTAATAAAACTATATAAACCTATATAAAACTCTATAGACCTATATAAAACTATATAAAACTAACAAAACTATATAAACCTATATAAAACTAACAAAACTATATAAAACTATATAAAACTATATAAAACTATATAAAACTATATAAAACTATATAAAACTAACAATACTATATAAAACTATATAAAACTCTATAAAACTCTATAAAACTATATAAAACTATATAATACTATATAAAACTAACAAAACTATATAAGACTCTATAGAACTATATAAAACTATATAAAACTATATAAAACTCTATAAAACTATATAAAGCTATATAAAACTATATAAAATTCTATAGAACTATATAAAACTATATAAAACTATATAAAACTCTATAAAACTATATAAAGCTATATAAAACTATATAAAACTAACAAAACTATATAAAACTATGTAAAACTATATAAAACTAACTAAACTAACAAAACTATATAAAACTATATAAAACTATATAAAACGATATAAAACTATATAAAACTATATGAAACTAACAAAACTATATAAACCTATGTAAAAGTCTATAGAACTATATAAAACTATTTAAAGCTATATAAAACTATATAAACCTATATAAAACTCTATAGAACTATATAAAACTATATAAAACTAACAAAACTATATAAACCTATATAAAACTAACAAAACTATATAAAACTATATAAAACTATATAAAACTATATAAAACTATATAAAACTATATAAAACTAACAATACTATATAAAACTATATAAAACTCTATAAAACCCTATAAAACTATATAAAACTATATAAAACTATATAAAACTATATAAAACTAACAAAACTATATAAAACTCTATAGAACTATATACAACTATATAAAATTGACAAAACTAAATAAAAGTATATAAAACTATATAAAATTAACAAAACTATATAAAACTATATAAAACTATATAAAACGATATAAAACTATATAAAACTATATAAACATAACAATACTATATAAAACTATATAAAACTCTATAAAACTCTATAAAACTCTATAAAACTATATAAAGCTATATAAAACTATATATAACTATATAGAACTATATAAAACTATATAAAACTATATAAAACTCTATAAAACTATATAAAGCTATATAAAACTATATAAAACTAACAAAACTATATAAATCTATGTAAAACTATATAAAACCATATAAAACTATATAAAACTATATAAAACTATATAAAACTAACAAAACTATATAAAACTATATAAAACTCTATAAAACTATATAAAACTATATAAAACTATATAAAACTATATAAAACTATATAAAACTATATAAAAGTATATAAAACTAACAAAACTATATAAAACTCTATAGAACTATATAAAACTATATAAAACTATATAAAACTCTATAAAACTATATAAAGCTATATAAAACTATATAAAACTCTATAGAACTATATAAAACTATATAAAACTATATAAAACTCTATAAAACTATATAAAGCTATATAAAACTATATAAAACTAACAAAACTATATAAAACTATGTAATACTATATAAAACCATATAAAACTATATAAAACTATATAAAACTATATAAAACTGTATAAAACTATATAAAAATATATAAAACTAACAAAACTATATAAAACTATATAAAACTATATAAAACTGTATAAAACTATATAAAAATATATAAAACTAACAAAACTATATAAAACTATATAAAACAATATAAAACTATATAAAACTAACAAAACTATATAACACTATATAAAACTATATAAAACTATATAAAACTGTATAAAACTATATAAAAATATATAAAACTAACAAAACTATATAAAACTATATAAAACTATATAAAACTATATAAAACTATATAAAACTATATAAAACTATATAAAACTATATAAAACTAACAAAACTATATAAAACTATATAAAACTCTATAAAAGTATATAAAACTATATAAAACTAACAAAACTATATAAAGCTATATAAAACTCTATAAAACGATATAATACTATATAAAACTATATAAAACCATATAAAACTAACAAAACTATATAAAACTATGTAAAACTATATAAAACTATATAAAACTGTATAAAACTATATAAAACTCTATAGAACTATATAAAACTATATAAAACTATATAAAACTATACAAAACTAACAAAACTATATAAAACTATATAAAACTATATAAAACTATAAAAAAGTATATAAAACTATATAAAACTAACAAAACTATATAAAACTATATAAAACTCTATAAAACTATATAATACTATATAAAACTATATAAAACTATATAAAACTAACAAAACTATGTAAACCTACATAAAACTATACAGAACTATATAAAACTATATAAAACTATATAAAACTATATAAAACTAACAAAACTATATAAAGCTATATCAAACTATATAAAACTATATAAAGCTATATAAAACTATATAAAACTATATAAAAGAAATAAAACTATATAAAACTACATAAAACTATATAAAACTATGTAACACTATATAAAACTATATAAAACTATATAAAACTAACAAAACTACACAAAACTATATAAAAGTATATAAAACTAACAAAACCATATAAAACTATATAAAACTATATAAAACTGTATAAAACTAACAAAACTATACAAACCTATGTAAAACTCTACAGAACTATATAAAACTATAAAAAACTATATAAAACTATGTAAAACTATATAAATCTAACTAAACTAACAAAACTATATAAAACTATATAAAACTATATAAAACGTTATAAAACTATATAAAACTATATGAAACTAACAAAACTATATAAACCTATGTAAAAGTCTATAGAACTATATAAAACTATTTAAAGCTATATAAAACTATATAAACCTATATAAAACTCTATAGAACTATATAAAACTATATAAAACTATATAAAAGTATATGAAACTAATAAAACTATATAAACCTATATAAAACTCTATAGAACTATATAAAACTATATAAAACTAACAAAACTATATAAACCTATATAAAACTAACAAAACTATATAAAACTATATAAAACTATATAAAACTATATAAAACTATATAAAACTATATAAAACTATATAAAACTATATAAAACTAACAATACTATATAAAACTATATAAAACTCTATAAAACTCTATAAAACTATATAAAACTATATAAAACTATATAAAACTATATAAAACTAACAAAACTATATAAAACTCTATAGAACTATATAAAACTATATAAAACTATATAAAACTATATAAAACTATATAAAACTAACAAAACTATATAAAACTATATAAAACTCTATAAAAGTATATAAAACTATATAAAACTAACAAAACTATATAAAGCTATATAAAACTCTATAAAACGATATAATACTATATAAAACTATATAAAACCATATAAAACTAACAAAACTATATAAAACTATGTAAAACTATATAAAACTATATAAAACTGTATAAAACTATATAAAACTCTATAGAACTATATAAAACTATATAAAACTATATAAAACTATACAAAACTAACAAAACTATATAAAACTATATAAAACTATATAAAACTATATAAAACTATAAAAAAGTATATAAAACTATATAAAACTAACAAAACTATATAAAACTATATAAAACTCTATAAAACTATATAATACTATATAAAACTATATAAAACTATATAAAACTAACAAAACTATGTAAACCTACATAAAACTATACAGAACTATATAAAACTATATAAAACTATATAAAACTATATAAAACTAACAAAACTATATAAAGCTATATCAAACTATATAAAACTATATAAAGCTATATAAAACTATATAAAACTATATAAAAGAAATAAAACTATATAAAACTACATAAAACTATATAAAACTATGTAACACTATATAAAACTATATAAAACTATATAAAACTAACAAAACTACACAAAACTATATAAAAGTATATAAAACTAACAAAACCATATAAAACTATATAAAACTATATAAAACTGTATAAAACTAACAAAACTATACAAACCTATGTAAAACTCTACAGAACTATATAAAACTATAAAAAACTATATAAAACTATGTAAAACTATATAAATCTAACTAAACTAACAAAACTATATAAAACTATATAAAACTATATAAAACGTTATAAAACTATATAAAACTATATGAAACTAACAAAACTATATAAACCTATGTAAAAGTCTATAGAACTATATAAAACTATTTAAAGCTATATAAAACTATATAAACCTATATAAAACTCTATAGAACTATATAAAACTATATAAAACTATATAAAAGTATATGAAACTAATAAAACTATATAAACCTATATAAAACTCTATAGAACTATATAAAACTATATAAAACTAACAAAACTATATAAACCTATATAAAACTAACAAAACTATATAAAACTATATAAAACTATATAAAACTATATAAAACTATATAAAACTATATAAAACTATATAAAACTATATAAAACTAACAATACTATATAAAACTATATAAAACTCTATAAAACTCTATAAAACTATATAAAACTATATAAAACTATATAAAACCAACAAAACTATATAAAACTCTATAGAACTATATAAAACTATATACAACTATATAAAACTATATAAAAGTATATGAAACTAATAAAACTATATAAACCTATATGAAACTCTATAGAACTATATAAAACTATATAAAACTATATAAAACTATATAAAACTATATAAAACAATATAAAACTATATAAAACTAACAAAACTATATAAAACTATATAAAACTATATAAAACTATATAAAACTATATAAAACTATATAAAACTAACAAAACTATATAAAGCTATATCAAACTATATAAAACTATATAAAGCTATATAAAACTATATAAAACTATATAAAAGAAATAAAACTATATAAAACTACATAAAACTATATAAAACTATGTAACACTATATAAAACTATATAAAACTATATAAAACTAACAAAACTACACAAAACTATATAAAAGTATATAAAACTAACAAAACCATATAAAACTATATAAAACTATATAAAACTGTATAAAACTAACAAAACTATACAAACCTATGTAAAACTCTACAGAACTATATAAAACTATAAAAAACTATATAAAACTATGTAAAACTATATAAATCTAACTAAACTAACAAAACTATATAAAACTATATAAAACTATATAAAACGTTATAAAACTATATAAAACTATATGAAACTAACAAAACTATATAAACCTATGTAAAAGTCTATAGAACTATATAAAACTATTTAAAGCTATATAAAACTATATAAACCTATATAAAACTCTATAGAACTATATAAAACTATATAAAACTATATAAAAGTATATGAAACTAATAAAACTATATAAACCTATATAAAACTCTATAGAACTATATAAAACTATATAAAACTAACAAAACTATATAAACCTATATAAAACTAACAAAACTATATAAAACTATATAAAACTATATAAAACTATATAAAACTATATAAAACTATATAAAACTATATAAAACTATATAAAACTAACAATACTATATAAAACTATATAAAACTCTATAAAACTCTATAAAACTATATAAAACTATATAAAACTATATAAAACCAACAAAACTATATAAAACTCTATAGAACTATATAAAACTATATACAACTATATAAAACTATATAAAAGTATATGAAACTAATAAAACTATATAAACCTATATGAAACTCTATAGAACTATATAAAACTATATAAAACTATATAAAACTATATAAAACTATATAAAACAATATAAAACTATATAAAACTAACAAAACTATATAAAACTATATAAAACTATATAAAACTATATAAAACTATATAAAACTATATAAAACTAACAAAACTATATAAAACTATATAAAACTATATAAAACTATATAAAACTATATAAAACTATTTAAAACTATATAAAACTATATAAAACTAACAAAACTATATAAAACTATATAAAACTATATAAAACTATATAAAACTATATAAAACTAACAAAACTATATAAACCTATATATAACTCTATAGAACAATATAAAACTATATAAAACTATATAAAAGTATATGGAACTAATAAAACTAAATAAACCTATATGAAATTCTATAGAACTATATAAAACTATATAAAACTATATAAAACTATATAAAACTATATAAAACTATATAAAACCAACAAAACTATATAAACCTATATATAACTCTATAGAACAATATAAAACTATGTAAAACTATATAAAAGTATATGGAACTAATAAAACTAAATAAACCTATATGAAATTCTATAGAACTATATAAAACTATATAAAACTATATAAAACTATATAAAACTATATAAAACTATATAAAACTATATAAATCTATATAAAACTATATAAAACTATATAAAACTATATAAAACAATATAAACCTATATAAAATTCTATAGAACTATATAAAACTATATAAAACTATCAAAACTATATAAACCTATATAAAACTATATAGAACTATATAAAACTATATAAAACTATGTAAAACTATATAAAAGTATATGAAACTAATAAAACTATATAAACCTATATGAAACTCTATAGAACTATATAAAACTATATAAAACTGTATAAAACTATATAAAACTATATAAAACTATATAAAACTAACAAAACCATATAAAACTATATAAAACTATATAAAACTATATAAAACTATATAAAACTATATAAAACTATATAAAACTATATAAAACTATATAAAACTATATAAAACTATATAAAACTAACAAAACTATATAAACCTATATATAACTCTATAGAACAATATAAAACTATATAAAACTATATAAAACTATATAAAAGTATATGAAACTAATAAAACTATATAAAACTATATAAAACTATATAAAACTAACAAAACTATATAAAACTATATAAGACTATATAAAACTATATAAAACTATATGAAACTAACAAAACTATATAAACCTATATATAACTCTATAGAACAATATAAAACTATATAAAACTAACAAAACTATATAAACCTATATATAACTCTATAAAACTATATAAAACTATATAAAACTATATAAAACTATATAAAACTATATAAAACTATATTAAACTATATGAAACTATATAAAAGTATATAAAACGATATAAAAGTATATAAAACTAACAAAACAATATAAACCTATATAAAACTCTATAGAACAATATAAAACTATATAAAACTATATAAAACTTTATAAAAGTATATGAAACTAATAAAACTATATAAACCTATATAAATCTCTATAGAACTATATAAAACTATATAAAACTAACAAAACTATATAAACCTATATAAAACTAACAAAACTATATAAAACTATATAAAACTATATAAAACTATATAAAACTATATAAAACTATATAAAACTATATAAAACTATATAAAACTAACAAAACTATATAAAACTCTATAGAACTATATAAAACTATATAAAACAATATAAACCTATATAAAATTCTATAGAACTATATATAACTATATAAAACTAACAAAACTATATAAACCTATATAAAACTATATAGAACTATATAAAACTATATAAAACTATATAAAACTATATAAAACTATATAAAACTAACAAAACTATATAAAACTATATAAAACTATATAAAACTATATAAAACTATATAAAGCTATATAAAACTATATAAAACTATATAAAACTATATAAAACTATATAAAACTATATAAAACTAACAAAACTATATAAACCTATGTAAAACTAACAAAACCATATAAAACTATATAAAACTATATAAAACTGTATAAAACTATATAAAACTATATAAAACTATATAAAACTATATAAAACTATATAAAACTATATAAAACTATATAAAACTATATAACACTAACAAAACTATATAAAATTATATAAAACTATATAAAACTATATAAAACTATATAAAACTATATAAAACTAACAAAACTATATAAACCTATATATAACTCTATAAGACTATATAAAACTATATAAAACTATATAAAACTATATAAAAATAACAAAACTATATAAAGCTATATAAAACTCTATAAAACTATATAAAACTATATAAAACTATATAAAACTATATAAAACTATATAAAACTGTATAAAACTATATAAACCTATATAAAATTCTATAGAACTATATAACACTATATAAAACTAACAAAACAATATAAACCTATATAACACTATATAGAACCATATAAAACTATATAAAACAAACAAAACTATATAAAACTACATAAAACTATATAAAACTATGTAAAACTATATAAAACTATATAAAACTATATAAAACTATATAAAACTAGCAAAACTATATAAAACTATATAAAAGTATATAAGACTAACAAAATTATATAAAACTATGTAAAACTATATAAAACTGTATAAAACTATATAAAACTAACAAAACTATATAAAGCTATATAAAACTCTATAAAACTATATAATACTATATAAAACTATATAAAACTATATAAAACTATATAAAACTATATAAAACTATATAAAACTATATAAAACTATATAAAACTATATAAAACTATATAAACCTATATAAAATTCTATAGAACTATATAAAACCATTTAAAACTATATAAAACCATATAAAACTAACAAAACTATATAAAACTATATAAAACTCTATAAAACTATATAAAACTATATAAAACTATATAAAACTATATAAAACTATATAAAACTATATAAACAAATATAAAATTCTATAGAACTATATAAAACTATATAAAACTAACAAAACAATATAAACCTATATAAAACTATATAGAACTATATAAAACTATATAAAACAAACAAAACTATATAAAACTACATAAAACTATATAAAACTATGTAAAACTATATAAAACTATATAAAACTATATAAAACTATATAAAAGTAACAAAACTATATAAACCTATATAAAACTATCAAAACTGTATAAAACTATATAAAACTAACAAAACTATATAAACCTATATAAAACTCTATAGAACTATATAGAACTATATAAAACTATATAAAACTATATAAAACTATATAAAACTAACAAAACTATATAAAGTTACATAAAACTCTATTAAACTATATAATACTATATAAAACTATATAAAACTATATAAAACTATATAAAACTATATAAAACTATATAAAACTATATAAAACTATATAAAACTATATAAAACTATATAAAACTATATAAAACTATATAAAACTATATAAAACTATATAAAACTATATAAAACTATATAAATCTATATAAAACTATATAAAACTATATAAAACTATATAAAACAATATAAACCTAAAAAAATTCTATAGAACTATATAAAACTATATAAAACTAACAAAACTATATAAACCTATATAAAACTATATAGAACTATATAAAACTATATAAAACTATATAAACCTATATAAAATTCTATAGAACTATATAAAACTATATAAAACTAACAAAACTATATAAACCTATATAAAACTATATAGAACTATATAAAACTATATAAAACTATATAAAACTATATAAAACTAACAAAACTATATAAAACTATATAAAACGATATAAAAGTATATAAAACTATATAAAACTATATAAAACTATATAAAACTAACAAAACTATATAAACCTATATATAACTCTATAGAAATATATAAAACTATATAAAATTATATAAAACTAATAAAACTATATAAAACAATATAGTACTATATAAAACTATATAAAACTATATAAAACTATATAAAACTATATAAAACTATATAAAACTAACAATACTATATAAAACTATATAAAGCTCTATAAAACTCTATAAAACTCTATAAAACTATATAAAACTATATAAAACTATATAAAACTATATAAAACTATATAAAACTAACAAAACTATATAAAACTCTATAGAACTATATAAAACTATATAAAACTATATAAAACTATATAAAAGTATATGAAACTACTAAAACTATATAAACCTATATGAAACTCTATAGAACTATATAAAACTATATAAAACTATATAAAACTATATAAAACTATATAAAACTATATAAAACTAACAAAACCATATAAAACTATATAAAACTATATAAAACTATATAAAACTATATAGAGCTATATAAAACTATATAAAACTATATAAAACTATATAAAACTATATAAAACTATATAAAACTAACAAAACTATATAAAACTATATAAAACTATATAAAACTATATAAAACTATATAAAACTAACAAAACTATATAAACCTATAAATAACTCTATAGAACAATATAAAACTATATAAAACTATATAAAACTATATAAAAGTATATGAAACTAATAAAACTATATAAACCTTTATGAAACTCTATAGAACTATATAAAACTATATAAAACTATATAAAATTATATAAAACTATATAAAACTATATAAATCTATATAAAACTATATAAAACTATATAAAACTAACAAAACTATATAAACCTATATATAACTCTATAGAAATATATAAAACTATATAAAATTATATAAAACTAATAAAACTATATAAAACTATATAAAACTATATAAAACTATATAAAACTATATAAAACTAACAAAACTATATAAACCTATAAATAACTCTATAGAACAATATAAAACTATATAAAACTATATAAAACTAACAAAACCATATAAAACTATATAAAACTATATAAAACTATATAAAACTATATAGAGCTATATAAAACTATATAAAACTATATAAAACTATATAAAACTATATAAAACTATATAAAACTATATAAAACTAACAAAACTATATAAAACTATATAAAATTCTATAGAACTATATAAAACTATATAAAAATATATATAAAACCATATAAAACTAACAAAACTATATAAAACTATATAAAACTCTATAAAATTATATAAAACTATATAAAACTATATAAATCTATATAAAACTATATAAAACTATATAAAACTATATAAAACTATATAAACCTATATAAAATTCTATAGAACTATATAAAACTATATAAAACTAACAAAACTATATAAACCTATATAAAACTATATAGAACTATATAAAACTATATAAAACTATATAAAACTATATAAAACTAACAAAACTATATAAAACTATATAAAACGATATAAAAGTATATAAAACTATATAAAACTATATAAAACTATATAAAACTAACAAAACTATATAAACCTATATATAACTCTATAGAAATATATAAAACTATATAAAATTATATAAAACTAATAAAACTATATAAAACAATATAGTACTATATAAAACTATATAAAACTCTATAGAACTATATAAAACTATATAAAACTATATAGAACTATATAAAACTATATAAAACTATATAAAACTATATAAAACTATATAAAACTATATAAAACTATATAAACCTATATAAAATTCTATAGAACTATATAAAACTATATAAAACTATATGAAACCATATAAAACTAACAAAACTATATAAAACTATATAAAACTCTATAAAACTATATAAAACTTTATAAAACTGTATAGAACTACATAAAACTATATAAAACTGTATAAAACTATATAAAACTAACAAAACTATATAAAACTATATAAAACTATATAATACTATATAAACCTATATAAAACTATATAAACCTATATAAAACTCTATAGAACTATATAGAACAATATAAAACTATATAAAACTATATAAAACTAACAAAACTATATAAAACTATATAATTCTATATAAAACTATATAAAACTATATAGAACCATATAAAACCATGTCAGACTATATAAAACTAATAAAACTATGTCAAAGTACATTGGGCCAAATAAAACTATGTAAAACAATAAAATTAAATTAAAACTATATAAAACTATATAAAACTATATAAACCTATATAAAACTCTATAGAACTATATAAAACTATATAAAACTAACAAAACTATATAAAACTATATAAAACTATATAAACCTATATAAGACTCTATAGAATTATATAAAACTATATAAACCTATATAAAATTCTATAGAACTATATAAAACTATATAAAAATATATATAAAACCATATAAAACTAACAAAACTATATAAAACTATATAAAACTCTATAGAACTACATAAAACTATATAAAACTATATAAAACCATATAAAACTAACAAAACTATATAAAACTATATAAAACTCTATAAAACTATATAAAACTATATAAAACTATATAAAACTAACAAAACTATATAAAACTATATAAAACTCTATAAAACTATATAAAACTATATAAAAGTATATAAAACTATATAAAACTAACAAAACTATATAAAACTATATAAAACTATATAAAACTATATAAAACTATATAAAACTATATAAAACTATATAAAACTATATAAAACTATATAAAACTATATAAACCTATATAAAATTCTATAGAACTATATAAAACTATATAAAACTATATGAAACCATATAAAACTAACAAAACTATATAAAACTATATAAAACTCTATAAAACTATATAAAACTTTATAAAACTCTATAGAACTACATAAAACTATATAAAACTGTATAAAACTATATAAAACTAACAAAACTATATAAAACTATATAAAATTATATAAAACTATATAAACCTATATAAAACTATATAAACCTATATAAAACTCTATAGAACTATATAGAACAATATAAAACTATATAAAACTATATAAAACTAACAAAACTATATAAAACTATATAATTCTATATAAAACTATATAAAACTATATAGAACCATATAAAACCATGTCAGACTATATAAAACTAATAAAACTATGTCAAAGTACATTGGGCCAAATAAAACTATGTAAAACAATAAAATTAAATTAAAACTATATAAAACTATATAAAACTATATAAACCTATATAAAACTCTATAGAACTATATAAAACTATATAAAACTAACAAAACTATATAAAACTATATAAAACTATATAAACCTATATAAGACTCTATAGAATTATATAAAACTATATAAACCTATATAAAATTCTATAGAACTATATAAAACTATATAAAAATATATATAAAACCATATAAAACTAACAAAACTATATAAAACTATATAAAACTCTATAGAACTACATAAAACTATATAAAACTATATAAAACCATATAAAACTAACAAAACTATATAAAACTATATAAAACTCTATAAAACTATATAAAACTATATAAAACTATATAAAACTAACAAAACTATATAAAACTATATAAAACTCTATAAAACTATATAAAACTATATAAAAGTATATAAAACTATATAAAACTAACAAAACTATATAAAACTATATAAAACTATATAAAACTATATAAAACTATATAAAACTATATAAAACTATATAAAGGTATATGAAACTAATCACACTATATAAACCTATATAAAACTCTATAGAACTATATAAAACTATATAAAACTATATAAAACTATATAAAACTATATAAAACTATATAAACCTATGTAAAATTCTATAGAACTATATAAAACTATTTAAAACTATATAAAACCATATAAAACTAACAAAACTATATAAAACTATATAAAACTCTATAAAACTATATAATACTATATAAAACTATATAAAACTATATAACACTATATAAAACTATCAAAACCATATAAACCGTATAAACATATATAAAGCTATATAAAACTATATAAAACTATATAAAACTATATACAACTATATAAAACTATATAAAACTATATAAAACTATATGAAACTAACAAAACTATATAAACCTATATATAACTCTATAGAACAATATAAAACTATATAAAACTAACAAAACTATATAAACCTATATATAACTCTATAAAACTATATAAAACTATATAAAACTATATAAAACTATATAAAACTAACAAAACTATATAAAACTATATAAGACTATATAAAACTAAATAAAACTATATGAAACTAACAAAACTATATAAACCTATATATAACTCTATAGAACAATATAAAACTATATAAAACTAACAAAACTATATAAACCTATATATAACTCTATAAAACTATATAAAACTATATAAAACTATATAAAACTATATAAAACTATATAAAACTATATTAAACTATATGAAACTATATAAAAGTATATAAAACGATATAAAAGTATATAAAACTAACAAAACAATATAAACCTATATAAAACTCTATAGAACAATATAAAACTATATAAAACTATATAAAACTTTATAAAAGTATATGAAACTAATAAAACTATATAAACCTATATAAATCTCTATAGAACTATATAAAACTATATAAAACTAACAAAACTATATAAACCTATATAAAACTAACAAAACTATATAAAACTATATAAAACTATATAAAACTATATAAAACTATATAAAACTATATAAAACTATATAAAACTATATAAAACTAACAAAACTATATAAAACTCTATAGAACTATATAAAACTATATAAAACAATATAAACCTATATAAAATTCTATAGAACTATATATAACTATATAAAACTAACAAAACTATATAAACCTATATAAAACTATATAGAACTATATAAAACTATATAAAACTATATAAAACTATATAAAACTATATAAAACTAACAAAACTATATAAAACTATATAAAACTATATAAAACTATATAAAACTATATAAAGCTATATAAAACTATATAAAACTCTATAGAACTATATAAAACTATATAAAACTATATAGAACTATATAAAACTATATAAAACTATATAAAACTATATAAAACTATATAAAACTATATAAAACTATATAAACCTATATAAAATTCTATAGAACTATATAAAACTATATAAAACTATATGAAACCATATAAAACTAACAAAACTATATAAAACTATATAAAACTCTATAAAACTATATAAAACTTTATAAAACTGTATAGAACTACATAAAACTATATAAAACTGTATAAAACTATATAAAACTAACAAAACTATATAAAACTATATAAAACTATATAATACTATATAAACCTATATAAAACTATATAAACCTATATAAAACTCTATAGAACTATATAGAACAATATAAAACTATATAAAACTATATAAAACTAACAAAACTATATAAAACTATATAATTCTATATAAAACTATATAAAACTATATAGAACCATATAAAACCATGTCAGACTATATAAAACTAATAAAACTATGTCAAAGTACATTGGGCCAAATAAAACTATGTAAAACAATAAAATTAAATTAAAACTATATAAAACTATATAAAACTATATAAACCTATATAAAACTCTATAGAACTATATAAAACTATATAAAACTAACAAAACTATATAAAACTATATAAAACTATATAAACCTATATAAGACTCTATAGAATTATATAAAACTATATAAACCTATATAAAATTCTATAGAACTATATAAAACTATATAAAAATAT
>NW_027475570.1:37500-39756 GCF_051020985.1 Nomia melanderi | reverse complement strand
TTCCATTTTTTCCGAAAAATAAATTTTTGTAATTTTTTTTAACGTTAAAAACGTTAATAAACGTCATGTTTACGCATGGATTAAACATTGAAATAATTTTAAAACGCTTATTAAAAAAGTTGGTGTCGACCGTGGGACTTAGAAAAATTTCGGGAAGTCCGATTCGCCTGCTGGAATTACCGCACGGGCTGGACACCTCGCTCCGACGAATCGGTTTTTTCCATTTTTTTTGAAAAATAAATTTTTGTAATTTTTTTTAATGTTAAAAACGTTAATAAACATCATGTTTACGCATGGATTAAACATTGAAATAATTTTAAAACGCTTATTAAAAAAGTTTACTCTTGACCGTGGGACTTAGAAAAATTTCGGGAAGTCCGATTCGCCTGCTGGAATTACCGCACGGCCTGGACAGCTCGCATCGACCGATACATTTTTTCCATTTTCAGTGAAAAAAAAATTTTTGTCAATTTTCTCAACGTTAAAAACGTTAATAAACTGCGTTTTTATGCGTGGATTAAACATTAAAAAAATTTTGAAATATGTGATGAAAAAGTTTACTCTTGACCGTTCGGACTTAGAAAAATTTCGAGTACCTCGGATCGCCTGCTGGAATTACCGCACGGCCTGGACAGCCCGCATCGACCGATACATTTTTTCCATTTTCAGTGAAAAAAAAATTTTTGTCAATTTTCTCAACGTTAAAAACGTTAATAAACTGCGTTTTTATGCGTGGATTAAACATTAAAAAAATTTTGAAATATGTGATGAAAAAGTTTACTCTTGACCGTCGGGACTTAGAAAAATTTCGAGTACCCCGGATCGCCTGCTGGAATTACCGCACGGCCTGGATAGCCCGCATCGACCGATACATTTTTTCCATTTTCAGTGAAAAAAAAATTTTTGTCAATTTTCTCAACGTTAAAAACGTTAATAAACTGCGTTTTTATGCGTGGATTAAACATTAAAAAAATTTTGAAATATGTGATGAAAAAGTTTACTCTTGACCGTCGGGACTTAGAAAAATTTCGAGTACCCCGGATCGCCTGCTGGAATTACCGCACGGCCTGGATAGCCCGCATCGACCGATACATTTTTTCCATTTTCAGTGAAAAAAAAATTTTTGTCAATTTTCTCAACGTTAAAAACGTTAATAAACTGCGTTTTTATGCGTGGATTAAACATTAAAAAAATTTTGAAATATGTGATGAAAAAGTTTACTCTTGACCGTCGGGACTTAGAAAAATTTCGAGTACCCCGGATCGCCTGCTGGAATTACCGCACGGGCTGGACACCTCGCTCCGACGAATCGGTTTTTTCCATTTTTTCCGAAAAATAAATTTTTGTAATTTTTTTTAACGTTAAAAACGTTAATAAACGTCATGTTTACGCATGGATTAAACATTGAAATAATTTTAAAACGCTTATTAAAAAAGTTGGTGTCGACCGTGGGACTTAGAAAAATTTCGGGAAGTCCGATTCGCCTGCTGGAATTACCGCACGGGCTGGACACCTCGCTCCGACGAATCGGTTTTTTCCATTTTTTCCGAAAAATAAATTTTTGTAATTTTTTTTAATGTTAAAAACGTTAATAAACGTCATGTTTACGCATGGATTAAACATTGAAATAATTTTAAAACGCTTATTAAAAAAGTTGGTGTCGACCGTGGGACTTAGAAAAATTTCGGGAAGTCCGATTCGCCTGCTGGAATTACCGCACGGGCTGGACACCTCGCTCCGACGAATCGGTTTTTTCCATTTTTTCCGAAAAATAAATTTTTGTAATTTTTTTTAACGTTAAAAACGTTAATAAACGTCATGTTTACGCATGGATTAAACATTGAAATAATTTTAAAACGCTTATTAAAAAAGTTGGTGTCGACCGTGGGACTTAGAAAAATTTCGGGAAGTCCGATTCGCCTGCTGGAATTACCGCACGGGCTGGACAGCTCGCTCCGACGAATCGGTTTTTTCCATTTTTTCCGAAAAATAAATTTTTGTAATTTTTTTTAACGTTAAAAACGTTAATAAACGTCATGTTTACGCATGGATTAAACATTGAAATAATTTTAAAACGCTTATTAAAAAAGTTGGTGTCGACCGTGGGACTTAGAAAAATTTCGGGAAGTCCGATTCGCCTGCTGGAATTACCGCACGGCCTGGACAGCTCGCTCCGACGAATCGGTTTTTTCCATTTTTTCCGAAAAATAAATTTTTGTAATTTTTTTTAATGTTAAAAACGTTAATAAACGTCAT
>NW_027475570.1:25000-32500 GCF_051020985.1 Nomia melanderi | reverse complement strand
TTTCTGTACGGGGAGAAATAGAACGATGAGCTGACTTATCGGGTCTTCGTTGGAATTACCGTCGCTGGCATTGTAAACTCCAGATGACCTTGTGATTCCTTCGTCGGGCACTGGTAAAGGGTGGCGATGATTCGTTCTATAATAGAAATACCCGTCGTAGCGTTTCGGCCTAGTCACCCGCCACGAAACACTCTCTCGTCGTGGAATCCCCGCGTCGGAGAGTAAAACGCCGAAGGCTTACTTATGAAACTTACGTCTCTCGACGATGGGACGATCCACGCGAAGAGTTGTTACGTGCACGCGTATGGTGCGATTGCGTCGATTCGCTTTTCTGTACGGGGAGCAATAGAACGTTGAGTTGACTTATCGGGTCTTCGTTGGAATTACCGTCGCTGGCATTGTAAACTCCAGATGACCTTGTGATTCCTTCGTCGGGCACTGGTAAAGGGTGGCGATGATGCGTTCTATAATAGAAATACCCGTCGTAGCGTTTCTTCCGAGTCAACCCGCTCACGAAACACTCTCTCGTCGTGGAATCCCCGCGTCGGAGAGTAAAACGCGAATTCATAGTATGGAAACTTACGTCTCTCGACGATGGGACGATCCACGCGAAGAGTTGTTACGTGCACGCGTATGGTGCGATTGCGTCGATTCGCTTTTCTGTACGGGGAGTAATAGAACGTTGAGTTGACTTATCGGGTCTTCGTTGGAATTACCGTCGCTGGCATTGTAAACTCCAGATGACCTTGTGATTCCTTCGTCGGGCACTGGTAAAGGGTGGCGATGATGCGTTCTATAATAGAAATACCCGTCGTAGCGTTTCTTCCGAGTCAACCCGCTCACGAAACTCTCTCTCGTCGTGGAATCCCCGCGTCGGAGAGTAAAACGCGAATTCATACTATGAAAACTTACGTCTCTCGACGATGGGACGATCCACGCGAAGAGTTGTTTACGTGCACGCGTATGGTGCGATTGCGTCGATTCGCTTTTCTGTACGGGGAGAAATAGAACGTTGAGTTGACTTATCGGGTCTTCGTTGGAATTACCGTCGCTGGCATTGTAAACTCCAGATGACCTTGTGATTCCTTCGTCGGGCACTGGTAAAGGGTGGCGATGATGCGTTCTATAATAGAAATACCCGTCGTAGCGTTTCTTCCGAGTCAACCCGCTCACGAAACTCTCTCTCTCGTCGTGGAATCCCCGCGTCGGAGAGTAAAACGCCGAAGGCTTACTATGAAACTTACGTCTCTCGACGATGGGACGATCCACGCGAAGAGTTGTTACGTGCACGCGTATGGTGCGATTGCGTCGATTCGCTTTTCTGTACGGGGAGTAATAGAACGTTGAGTTGACTTATCGGGTCTTCGTTGGAATTACCGTCGCTGGCATTGTAAACTCCAGATGACCTTGTGATTCCTTCGTCGGGCACTGGTAAAGGGTGGCGATGATTCGTTCTATAATAGAAATACCCGTCGTAGCGTTTCTTCCGAGTCAACCCGCTCACGAAACTCTCTCTCGTCGTGGAATCCCCGCGTCGGAGAGTAAAACGCGAATTCATAGTATGGAAACTTACGTCTCTCGACGATGGGACGATCCACGCGAAGAGTTGTTACGTGCACGCGTATGGTGCGATTGCGTCGATTCGCTTTTCTGTACGGGGAGCAATAGAACGTTGAGTTGACTTATCGGGTCTTCGTTGGAATTACCGTCGCTGGCATTGTAAACTCCAGATGACCTTGTGATTCCTTCGTCGGGCACTGGTAAAGGGTGGCGATGATTCGTTCTATAATAGAAATACCCGTCGTAGCGTTTCTTCCGAGTCAACCCGCTCACGAAACTCTCTCTCGTCGTGGAATCCCCGCGTCGGAGAGTAAAACGCGAATTCATACTATGAAAACTTACGTCTCTCGACGATGGGACGATCCACGCGAAGAGTTGTTTACGTGCACGCGTATGGTGCGATTGCGTCGATTCGCTTTTCTGTACGGGGAGAAATAGAACGTTGAGTTGACTTATCGGGTCTTCGTTGGAATTACCGTCGCTGGCATTGTAAACTCCAGATGACCTTGTGATTCCTTCGTCGGGCACTGGTAAAGGGTGGCGATGATGCGTTCTACAATAGAAATACCCGTCGTAGCGTTTCTTCCGAGTCAACCCGCTCACGAAACTCTCTCTCGTCGTGGAATCCCCGCGTCGGAGGGTAAAACGCGATATATAATAGTATATGCCAGTGGTTCGCGCGCGTCGTCTCTGAGATACGCGGTCGACAGAGTTCCGAAAACACGTGATGTGCCACGATTTCCGTGCGTCTTACATCTTTCGACGATGGGACGATCCACGCGAAGAGAACGTTCGTGCTTGCGTGAGGTGCAACAGCGTCGATTCGCTTTTCTGTACGGGGAGAAATAGAACGTTGAGTTGACTTATCGGGTCTTCGTTGGAATTACCGTCGCTGGCATTGTAAACTCCAGATGACCTTGTGATTCCTTCGTCGGGCACTGGTAAAGGGTGGCGATGATTCGTTCTATAATAGTAATACCCGTCGTAGCGTTTCGACCGATGTCACCCGCCACGAAAGTCTCTCTCGACGTGGAAACCCCGCGCCGAAGAGTAAACGCGAAGGCTTACCATACGAAAGAAAACGGTATTATACGCCTGTGGTATGTGCGTCTCGGCTCTGTGATACGCGATCGGCAGAGTTACAAAAAAACGTTGATGGGCCACGATTTCCGTGCGTCTTACATCTTTCGACGATGGGACGATCCACGCGAAGAGTAGTTACGTGCTCGCGCGAGGTGCGATAGCGTCGATTCGCTTTTCTGTACGGGGAGAAATAGAACGATGAGTTGACTTATCGGGTCTTCGTTGGAATTACCGTCGCTGGCATTGTAAACTCCAGATGACCTTGTGATTCCTTCGTCGGGCACTGGTAAAGGGTGGCGATGATTCGTTCTATAATAGAAATACCCGTCGTAGCGATTCGGCCGAGTCACCCGCCACGAAACTCTCTCTCGTCGTGGAATCCCCATGTCGGAGAGTAAAACGCGAAGGCTAACTATATAAGAAATATATAGTATTATTTATGCCTGTGGTTCTCCGTTTGCCCTACTCTCAGATACGCGACTCGGAGAGTTACGAATAATCGTGATGGACCACGATTTCTGTACGTCTTACATCTTTCGACGATGGGACGATCCACGCGAAGAGATCATTCCTGCTTGCGTGAGGTGCGATAGCGCCGATTCGCTTTTCTGTACGGGGAGAAATAGAACGATGAGTTGACTTATCGGGTCTTCGTTGGAATTACCGTCGCTGGCATTGTAAACTCCAGATGACCTTGTGATTCCTTCGTCGGGCACTGGTAAAGGGTGGCGATGATTCGTTCTATAATAGAAATACCCGTCGTAGCGATTCGGCCGTGTCACCCGCCACGAAAATCTCTCTCGTCGTGGAATCCCCGCGTCGTAGAGTAAACGCGAAGGCTTGCTATAGAAGACTATAGTTTATACGCCTGTGGTTCACCGGTTGCCTGCTCTCCGGGGTACGCGATCGCGCAGGAGTTACGGAAGAACTTGATGGGCCACGATCTCCAAGCGGCTATATCTTTCGACGATGGGACGATTCACGCGAAGAGAACGTTCGTGCATGCGTGAGGTGCGATAGCGTTGATTCGCTTGTCTGTACGGGGAGAAATAGAACGATGAGTTGACTTATCGGGTCTTCGTTGGAATTACCGTCGCTGGCATTGTAAACTCCAGATGACCTTGTGATTCCTTCGTCGGGCACTGGTAAAGGGTGGCGATGATTCGTTCTATAATAGAAATACCCGTCGTAGCGTTTCGACCGATGTCACCCGCCACGAAATTCTCTCTCGTCGTGGAATCCCCGCGTCGGAGAGTAACCGCCGAAGGCTTGCTATAGAAGACTATAGTTTATACGCCTGTGGTTCACCGGTTGCCGGCTCTCCGGGGCACGCGATCGCGCGAAGGTTACGGAGGGACGTGAAGCGCCCGAGCAATGAAACGTCCGCAGGAGGAAACGAGCAACCGCCGAACATTGTTTCGCGACGTTTCCATAATGTATTGTCGTTTCGCTCGCATCCCGCTTCTTTCCCCTAGTTTCCTCGACGCGTAGTTTCGCAGCCTTAGTGGACGAATCATTCTCGATTCGAGGAAAGATATGCAGTGGGGCGTGCAATGAGCCCGCCAGAGACCACGATCTCCAATGCGTCTTTACATCTTTGGACGATGGGACGATCCACGCGAAGAGAACGTTCGTGCTTGCGCGAGGTGCATTAGCGTCGATTCGCTTTTCTGTACGGGGAGAAATAGAACGATGAGTTGACTTATCGGGTCTTCGTTGGAATTACCGTCGCTGGCATTGTAAACTCCAGATGACCTTGTGATTCCTTCGTCGGGCACTGGTAAAGGGTGGCGATGATTCGTTCTATAATAGAAATACCCGTCGTAGCGATTCGGCCGAGTCACCCGCCACGAAACTGTCTCTCTTTCGTCGTGGAAACCCCGCGTCGGAGAGTAAAACGCGCGAAGGCTGTGACTGTAACATATATATATATATATACACAGTATACAATGCCTGTGGTTTTTGCGCGTGTCGGCTCTTCGGTATACGCGATCGGCCAGAGTTACGGAGGGACGGTGAAGCGCACGAGAAATTGAAACGGCCGCACGATTGGAACCGAGCAACCGTCGAACATTGTTTCGCGACGTTTCCATAATGCGTTTTCGTTTCGCTCGCATACCGCTTCTTTTCCCCTAGTCTCTGAGACGCGTTTTCGAGCCGTTCTTCTACTATCGATTCTCGTAGAGAGAAGGGACCGGGTAGTCTGGAAGTGGAACCCGCATCTTGCGTGTACCGTACACGGAATTGAGAGGACCGGCCGTGAAGCTCGTTTTAAAGCCGTGCGTCTGACACCCAACTCTTGCGCGCCAATTTCGCGGCAAGAGATAATATGGGACGAATGACCGGCAAAGAGCCAGCTGTGAAGTCTGTTTTTTTAATCGAATCCGTGGACGTGTGTATGCCGTAGCGTCGCTCGTCGTGTTCGTTCATGGTCGTTCCGAGAGAAAGAACGAAAGCGGTAACGAAGGGACCGGCCGTGAAGCTCGTTTTAAAGCCGCGCGTCTGACACCCAACTCTTGCGCGCCAATTTCGCGGCAAGAGATAACATGGGACGAATGACCGGCAAAGAGCCAGCTGTGAAGTCTTTTTTCATTATTTGCTTTCAATCGATCGATCGGTACGATTCGTGCAACGTTTCGCGCGATGCGACGCGAAAACATGCGCGCAACAATAGATGCGTCTGATCGGAAGAACGCGAGGGTCGACTGCACGCGATGGATTCAGTATCGGGTAGGATACAAAATATATCCCCGTCGTTTCCACGCGTGCGAGTCTTCTGCGTCTTTCGCGGGTTTTTGAATGCACTATACGCCCGGAACGTCGAGAAATATATACATATTACTTGAACGTTTTTCGTCTCGAAAGGCTTCGGTGTCGTCTCCAAGGCGACGCCTGAATCTCCTTCGCGCGCTGGTCGGAGATTCAGGTATCAACTTTTATCTTCTCTTTGAAAGAAGAGAGATATTAGGTCGAACAAGTGAGAATAAAATTATATATGTGAAATATAAAATTTATACGATTACCCTGAACGGTGGATCACTTGGCTCGTGGGTCGATGAAGAACGCAGCTAATTGCGCGTCAACGTGTGAACTGCAGGACACATGAACATCGACATTTCGAACGCACATTGCGGTCCACGGATACAATTCCTGGACCACGCCTGGCTGAGGGTCGTTTACGTACCATACACTGCTTGCGTAGCTCTGTCAAATCCCCGCCGTCGTTCACCTCTTCGGATCGAACGTTTTTTTACCGAAGGGCGCAAAGAACGTCTCTGAGTCGGGTTAAGAGAAGGATGCTACGTACGAGCGAACGATGGGTGTCTCGTCGGCGTTTGTCGCGGACACGCGAAAATTCTGTGAATTTCACGGACAGTGTACGTTCTAGTTGTTGCAAAACGATCGGAATCGTTTGTATGGACTCGCGTGAGTGTTCGCGGCGTCGTGCGTCGTTCAATTACGACCGCCCGCGGATACCGCTCCACTGCGATATGGATCTGAGCGACAACTTTTTCGGCTGTTCGTGAGATGAACGGTTTCGTGTGTTTAGAAAAATTTTTTTTCCCGCGCTCCCGACGTCACCTGAAATGATGCGTCAGAGGTGAAAGAAAATATTAAGAAGTCGAGAGAGAGAGACTACACACGTTTTATTCATATTTTGTATACCGTGCGTGAGACGGATGTGCACGACACGTCGTATGTCGGTATATTACCGACTGGCCCCAGGGAGATTGTTTTCTTCCTCTCTTACGAATGAGATGTACGTTTCGGAGGATCGTCGTTACCGAAACACACGGCAAAACGAGACTTCTCGCAGCAGAACCTTTATACACAATACACATCGACTCTTTTTACCCCGAGAGAGAGAGAAAAGGTGTATTTCTTTTTTTTATTTTTCGAATTCGACGCACGAACGCTTTGACGACTGGAGAAAAACACGGTGTGTGTTAAAATCGTGCGGGACGAGCATGCGTATTCGTAACGGGTCGAATAGTTCTTATTCCCCGTCGTCGCGTGTCCTCGCTGGACCACCACCGTGCGCTTCCGCCACGTTCAGTTGAATTTCGAAATATATATATATAAAAAGAATCACCATATACTCTCTTTCGGGAGGTGTATTTTTATCGGTTTCTGCTATAGAGAAGAGACGGAGATCGTGTTGTGAGGTGTAACGTTTCTGTATCCCCGTTTCGGAGGATCGTCGTTATCGGCGGAACACACGTCAAAACGAGACTTCTCGCAGAACCTTTATACACAATACACATCGACTCTTTTACCCCGAGAGAGAGAAAAGGTGTTTTTCTTTTTTTTTTATTTTTCGAATTCGACGCACGAACGCTTTGACGACTGGAGAAAAACACGGTGTGTGTTAAAATCGTGCGGGACGAGCATGCGTATTCGTAACGGGTCGAATAGTTCTTATTCCCCGTCGTCGCGTGTCCTCGCTGGACCACCACCGTGCGCTTCCGCCACGTTCAGTTGTATTTCGAAATATATATATATAAAAAGAATCACCATATACTCTCTTTCGGGAGGTGTATTTTTATCGGTTTCTGCTATAGAGAAGAGACGGACGATCGTGTGTGACACCACGTGGTAACGTTTCCGTATCCCCGTAAAATACGTTTATCTTTTCTCGTAGAAAAGAGAGAGGAAGAGGCAGGAGCTCCTCTTTGGCGAGGCTTTCGAACGTCGCGTCCCGTCCGCCGGAATATAATGATATAAATATATAACCGCCGCCGACTTTGTGCGAAAGCGTTGAAACGAACGCGTCGGTCGCCCCATGGTGTGTGTTTGTCGTGTCTTCTTTTCCTCTTCTGCACTTCTCTTCACTGTCGATCGCGAGACCGCGCGAGA
>NW_027475570.1:7500-17500 GCF_051020985.1 Nomia melanderi | reverse complement strand
GAGCGAAACTTGGAGGAACGAACGATAGAGAGGAAGAAAATTTTCTTCTCTTTCGTTCGTTTCTCCATTTTTTTTTCGCTCCGATGAAAAGCAATACGCCGCTGGAACTTTGAAATCGGCGCGCTCGAGCGAAACTTGGAGGAACGAACGACAGAGAGGAAAAAATTTTTCTCCTCTTTCGTTCGTTTCTCCGTTTTTTTTCGCTCAGTTGAAAAGCAATACGCCGCTGGAACTTTGAAAAATAACGAGATAAAAAAAAATTTTGTACATTTTTTCATCGTTATTCGTACACGACTTAAGCGTTGGAAAATTTTTAAACCGAATTTTGAAAAATTTTATTCCTGACCGTTGGGACTTGGAAAAATTTCGAGTCAGCCGGTTTGGCCGGTTGGACTTACCGCGAGACGGAGAAAAGTAGATTCGGTCGATCTGTTTTTCGCAGTTTTTGTGAAAAAAAAATTTTGGTCAATTTTTTCAACGTTAAAAACGTGTTCGGGCTGCCTTTTTATCCATGGATTAAGCGCCGAAAAAATTTTAAAACGCATAATAAAAAAGTTTATTCTTGACCGCAGGGACTTAGAAAAATTTCGGGTCGCCCCGTTCGACCTGCTGGCATTACCGCGCGGCCTGGACAGCCCGCTTCGACCGATACATTTTTTTCATTTTCAGAGAAAAAAAAATTTTTGTCAATTTTTTCAACCTTAAAAACGTTAATAAACTGCACTCTTATGCACGGATTAAGCATTGAAAAATTTTTAAAACATGTAATAAAAAAGTTTATTCTTGACCGTTCGGACTTAGAAAAATTTCGAGTACCCCGGATCGCCTGCTGGAATTACCGCACGGCCTGGACAGCCCGCATCGACCGATACATTTTTTCCATTTTCAGTGAAAAAAAAATTTTTGTCAATTTTCTCAACGTTAAAAACGTTAATAAACTGCGTTTTTATGAGTGGATTAAACATTGAAAAAATTTTGAAATATGTGATGAAAAAGTTTACTCTTGACCGTTCGGACTTAGAAAAATTTCGAGTACCTCGGATCGCCGGCTGGAATTACCGCACGGCCTGGACAGCTCGCATCGACCGATACATTTTTTCCATTTTCAGTGAAAAAAAAATTTTTGTCAATTTTCTCAACGTTAAAAACGTTAATAAACTGCGTTTTTATGCGTGGATTAAACATTAAAAAAATTTTGAAATATGTGATGAAAAAGTTTACTCTTGACCGTCGGGACTTAGAAAAATTTCGAGTACCCCGGATCGCCTGCTGGAATTACCGCACGGCCTGGATAGCCCGCATCGACCGATACATTTTTTCCATTTTCAGTGAAAAAAAAATTTTTGTCAATTTTCTCAACGTTAAAAACGTTAATAAACTGCGTTTTTATGCGTGGATTAAACATTAAAAAAATTTTGAAATATGTGATGAAAAAGTTTACTCTTGACCGTCGGGACTTAGAAAAATTTCGAGTACCCCGGATCGCCTGCTGGCATTACCGCACGGCCTGGACAGCACGCTCCGACGAATCGGTTTTTTCCATTTTTTCCGAAAAATAAATTTTTGTAATTTTTTTTAATGTCAAAAACGTTAATAAACGTCATGTTTACGCATGGATTAAACATTGAAATAATTTTAAAACGCTTATTAAAAAAGTTGGTGTCGACCGTGGGACTTAGAAAAATTTCGGGAAGTCCGATTCGCCTGCTGGAATTACCGCACGGCCTGGACAGCTCGCTCCGACGAATCGGTTTTTTCCATTTTTTCCGAAAAATAAATTTTTGTAATTTTTTTTAATGTTAAAAACGTTAATAAACGTCATGTTTACGCATGGATTAAACATTGAAATAATTTTAAAACGCTTATTAAAAAAGTTGGTGTCGACCGTGGGACTTAGAAAAATTTCGGGAAGTCCGATTCGCCTGCTGGAATTACCGCACGGGCTGGACACCTCGCTCCGACGAATCGGTTTTTTCCATTTTTTTTGAAAAATAAATTTTTGTAATTTTTTTTAATGTTAAAAACGTTAATAAACATCATGTTTACGCATGGATTAAACATTGAAATAATTTTAAAACGCTTATTAAAAAAGTTTACTCTTGACCGTGGGACTTAGAAAAATTTCGGGAAGTCCGATTCGCCTGCTGGAATTACCGCACGGGCTGGACACCTCGCTCCGACGAATCGGTTTTTTCCATTTTTTCCGAAAAATAAATTTTTGTAATTTTTTTTAACGTTAAAAACGTTAATAAACGTCATGTTTACGCATGGATTAAACATTGAAATAATTTTAAAACGCTTATTAAAAAAGTTGGTGTCGACCGTGGGACTTAGAAAAATTTCGGGAAGTCCGATTCGCCTGCTGGAATTACCGCACGGGCTGGACAGCTCGCTCCGACGAATCGGTTTTTTCCATTTTTTCCGAAAAATAAATTTTTGTAATTTTTTTTAACGTTAAAAACGTTAATAAACGTCATGTTTACGCATGGATTAAACATTGAAATAATTTTAAAACGCTTATTAAAAAAGTTGGTGTCGACCGTGGGACTTAGAAAAATTTCGGGAAGTCCGATTCGCCTGCTGGAATTACCGCACGGGCTGGACACCTCGCTCCGACGAATCGGTTTTTTCCATTTTTTTTGAAAAATAAATTTTTGTAATTTTTTTTAATGTTAAAAACGTTAATAAACATCATGTTTACGCATGGATTAAACATTGAAATAATTTTAAAACGCTTATTAAAAAAGTTTACTCTTGACCGTGGGACTTAGAAAAATTTCGGGAAGTCCGATTCGCCTGCTGGAATTACCGCACGGCCTGGACAGCTCGCATCGACCGATACATTTTTTCCATTTTCAGTGAAAAAAAAATTTTTGTCAATTTTCTCAACGTTAAAAACGTTAATAAACTGCGTTTTTATGCGTGGATTAAACATTAAAAAAATTTTGAAATATGTGATGAAAAAGTTTACTCTTGACCGTTCGGACTTAGAAAAATTTCGAGTACCTCGGATCGCCTGCTGGAATTACCGCACGGCCTGGACAGCCCGCATCGACCGATACATTTTTTCCATTTTCAGTGAAAAAAAAATTTTTGTCAATTTTCTCAACGTTAAAAACGTTAATAAACTGCGTTTTTATGCGTGGATTAAACATTAAAAAAATTTTGAAATATGTGATGAAAAAGTTTACTCTTGACCGTTCGGACTTAGAAAAATTTCGAGTACCTCGGATCGCCGGCTGGAATTACCGCACGGCCTGGACAGCTCGCATCGACCGATACATTTTTTCCATTTTCAGTGAAAAAAAAATTTTTGTCAATTTTCTCAACGTTAAAAACGTTAATAAACTGCGTTTTTATGCGTGGATTAAACATTAAAAAAATTTTGAAATATGTGATGAAAAAGTTTACTCTTGACCGTCGGGACTTAGAAAAATTTCGAGTACCCCGGATCGCCTGCTGGAATTACCGCACGGCCTGGATAGCCCGCATCGACCGATACATTTTTTCCATTTTCAGTGAAAAAAAAATTTTTGTCAATTTTCTCAACGTTAAAAACGTTAATAAACTGCGTTTTTATGCGTGGATTAAACATTAAAAAAATTTTGAAATATGTGATGAAAAAGTTTACTCTTGACCGTCGGGACTTAGAAAAATTTCGAGTACCCCGGATCGCCTGCTGGCATTACCGCACGGCCTGGACAGCACGCTCCGACGAATCGGTTTTTTCCATTTTTTCCGAAAAATAAATTTTTGTAATTTTTTTTAATGTCAAAAACGTTAATAAACGTCATGTTTACGCATGGATTAAACATTGAAATAATTTTAAAACGCTTATTAAAAAAGTTGGTGTCGACCGTGGGACTTAGAAAAATTTCGGGAAGTCCGATTCGCCTGCTGGAATTACCGCACGGCCTGGACAGCTCGCTCCGACGAATCGGTTTTTTCCATTTTTTCCGAAAAATAAATTTTTGTAATTTTTTTTAATGTTAAAAACGTTAATAAACGTCATGTTTACGCATGGATTAAACATTGAAATAATTTTAAAACGCTTATTAAAAAAGTTGGTGTCGACCGTGGGACTTAGAAAAATTTCGGGAAGTCCGATTCGCCTGCTGGAATTACCGCACGGGCTGGACACCTCGCTCCGACGAATCGGTTTTTTCCATTTTTTTTGAAAAATAAATTTTTGTAATTTTTTTTAATGTTAAAAACGTTAATAAACATCATGTTTACGCATGGATTAAACATTGAAATAATTTTAAAACGCTTATTAAAAAAGTTTACTCTTGACCGTGGGACTTAGAAAAATTTCGGGAAGTCCGATTCGCCTGCTGGAATTACCGCACGGGCTGGACACCTCGCTCCGACGAATCGGTTTTTTCCATTTTTTCCGAAAAATAAATTTTTGTAATTTTTTTTAACGTTAAAAACGTTAATAAACGTCATGTTTACGCATGGATTAAACATTGAAATAATTTTAAAACGCTTATTAAAAAAGTTGGTGTCGACCGTGGGACTTAGAAAAATTTCGGGAAGTCCGATTCGCCTGCTGGAATTACCGCACGGGCTGGACAGCTCGCTCCGACGAATCGGTTTTTTCCATTTTTTCCGAAAAATAAATTTTTGTAATTTTTTTTAACGTTAAAAACGTTAATAAACGTCATGTTTACGCATGGATTAAACATTGAAATAATTTTAAAACGCTTATTAAAAAAGTTGGTGTCGACCGTGGGACTTAGAAAAATTTCGGGAAGTCCGATTCGCCTGCTGGAATTACCGCACGGGCTGGACACCTCGCTCCGACGAATCGGTTTTTTCCATTTTTTTTGAAAAATAAATTTTTGTAATTTTTTTTAATGTTAAAAACGTTAATAAACATCATGTTTACGCATGGATTAAACATTGAAATAATTTTAAAACGCTTATTAAAAAAGTTTACTCTTGACCGTGGGACTTAGAAAAATTTCGGGAAGTCCGATTCGCCTGCTGGAATTACCGCACGGCCTGGACAGCTCGCATCGACCGATACATTTTTTCCATTTTCAGTGAAAAAAAAATTTTTGTCAATTTTCTCAACGTTAAAAACGTTAATAAACTGCGTTTTTATGCGTGGATTAAACATTAAAAAAATTTTGAAATATGTGATGAAAAAGTTTACTCTTGACCGTTCGGACTTAGAAAAATTTCGAGTACCTCGGATCGCCTGCTGGAATTACCGCACGGCCTGGACAGCCCGCATCGACCGATACATTTTTTCCATTTTCAGTGAAAAAAAAATTTTTGTCAATTTTCTCAACGTTAAAAACGTTAATAAACTGCGTTTTTATGCGTGGATTAAACATTAAAAAAATTTTGAAATATGTGATGAAAAAGTTTACTCTTGACCGTCGGGACTTAGAAAAATTTCGAGTACCCCGGATCGCCTGCTGGAATTACCGCACGGCCTGGATAGCCCGCATCGACCGATACATTTTTTCCATTTTCAGTGAAAAAAAAATTTTTGTCAATTTTCTCAACGTTAAAAACGTTAATAAACTGCGTTTTTATGCGTGGATTAAACATTAAAAAAATTTTGAAATATGTGATGAAAAAGTTTACTCTTGACCGTCGGGACTTAGAAAAATTTCGAGTACCCCGGATCGCCTGCTGGAATTACCGCACGGCCTGGATAGCCCGCATCGACCGATACATTTTTTCCATTTTCAGTGAAAAAAAAATTTTTGTCAATTTTCTCAACGTTAAAAACGTTAATAAACTGCGTTTTTATGCGTGGATTAAACATTAAAAAAATTTTGAAATATGTGATGAAAAAGTTTACTCTTGACCGTCGGGACTTAGAAAAATTTCGAGTACCCCGGATCGCCTGCTGGAATTACCGCACGGGCTGGACACCTCGCTCCGACGAATCGGTTTTTTCCATTTTTTCCGAAAAATAAATTTTTGTAATTTTTTTTAACGTTAAAAACGTTAATAAACGTCATGTTTACGCATGGATTAAACATTGAAATAATTTTAAAACGCTTATTAAAAAAGTTGGTGTCGACCGTGGGACTTAGAAAAATTTCGGGAAGTCCGATTCGCCTGCTGGAATTACCGCACGGGCTGGACACCTCGCTCCGACGAATCGGTTTTTTCCATTTTTTTTGAAAAATAAATTTTTGTAATTTTTTTTAATGTTAAAAACGTTAATAAACATCATGTTTACGCATGGATTAAACATTGAAATAATTTTAAAACGCTTATTAAAAAAGTTTACTCTTGACCGTGGGACTTAGAAAAATTTCGGGAAGTCCGATTCGCCTGCTGGAATTACCGCACGGGCTGGACACCTCGCTCCGACGAATCGGTTTTTTCCATTTTTTCCGAAAAATAAATTTTTGTAATTTTTTTTAACGTTAAAAACGTTAATAAACGTCATGTTTACGCATGGATTAAACATTGAAATAATTTTAAAACGCTTATTAAAAAAGTTGGTGTCGACCGTGGGACTTAGAAAAATTTCGGGAAGTCCGATTCGCCTGCTGGAATTACCGCACGGGCTGGACAGCTCGCTCCGACGAATCGGTTTTTTCCATTTTTTCCGAAAAATAAATTTTTGTAATTTTTTTTAACGTTAAAAACGTTAATAAACGTCATGTTTACGCATGGATTAAACATTGAAATAATTTTAAAACGCTTATTAAAAAAGTTGGTGTCGACCGTGGGACTTAGAAAAATTTCGGGAAGTCCGATTCGCCTGCTGGAATTACCGCACGGGCTGGACACCTCGCTCCGACGAATCGGTTTTTTCCATTTTTTTTGAAAAATAAATTTTTGTAATTTTTTTTAATGTTAAAAACGTTAATAAACATCATGTTTACGCATGGATTAAACATTGAAATAATTTTAAAACGCTTATTAAAAAAGTTTACTCTTGACCGTGGGACTTAGAAAAATTTCGGGAAGTCCGATTCGCCTGCTGGAATTACCGCACGGCCTGGACAGCTCGCATCGACCGATACATTTTTTCCATTTTCAGTGAAAAAAAAATTTTTGTCAATTTTCTCAACGTTAAAAACGTTAATAAACTGCGTTTTTATGCGTGGATTAAACATTAAAAAAATTTTGAAATATGTGATGAAAAAGTTTACTCTTGACCGTTCGGACTTAGAAAAATTTCGAGTACCTCGGATCGCCTGCTGGAATTACCGCACGGCCTGGACAGCCCGCATCGACCGATACATTTTTTCCATTTTCAGTGAAAAAAAAATTTTTGTCAATTTTCTCAACGTTAAAAACGTTAATAAACTGCGTTTTTATGCGTGGATTAAACATTAAAAAAATTTTGAAATATGTGATGAAAAAGTTTACTCTTGACCGTCGGGACTTAGAAAAATTTCGAGTACCCCGGATCGCCTGCTGGAATTACCGCACGGCCTGGATAGCCCGCATCGACCGATACATTTTTTCCATTTTCAGTGAAAAAAAAATTTTTGTCAATTTTCTCAACGTTAAAAACGTTAATAAACTGCGTTTTTATGCGTGGATTAAACATTAAAAAAATTTTGAAATATGTGATGAAAAAGTTTACTCTTGACCGTCGGGACTTAGAAAAATTTCGAGTACCCCGGATCGCCTGCTGGAATTACCGCACGGCCTGGATAGCCCGCATCGACCGATACATTTTTTCCATTTTCAGTGAAAAAAAAATTTTTGTCAATTTTCTCAACGTTAAAAACGTTAATAAACTGCGTTTTTATGCGTGGATTAAACATTAAAAAAATTTTGAAATATGTGATGAAAAAGTTTACTCTTGACCGTCGGGACTTAGAAAAATTTCGAGTACCCCGGATCGCCTGCTGGAATTACCGCACGGGCTGGACACCTCGCTCCGACGAATCGGTTTTTTCCATTTTTTCCGAAAAATAAATTTTTGTAATTTTTTTTAACGTTAAAAACGTTAATAAACGTCATGTTTACGCATGGATTAAACATTGAAATAATTTTAAAACGCTTATTAAAAAAGTTGGTGTCGACCGTGGGACTTAGAAAAATTTCGGGAAGTCCGATTCGCCTGCTGGAATTACCGCACGGGCTGGACACCTCGCTCCGACGAATCGGTTTTTTCCATTTTTTCCGAAAAATAAATTTTTGTAATTTTTTTTAATGTTAAAAACGTTAATAAACGTCATGTTTACGCATGGATTAAACATTGAAATAATTTTAAAACGCTTATTAAAAAAGTTGGTGTCGACCGTGGGACTTAGAAAAATTTCGGGAAGTCCGATTCGCCTGCTGGAATTACCGCACGGGCTGGACACCTCGCTCCGACGAATCGGTTTTTTCCATTTTTTCCGAAAAATAAATTTTTGTAATTTTTTTTAACGTTAAAAACGTTAATAAACGTCATGTTTACGCATGGATTAAACATTGAAATAATTTTAAAACGCTTATTAAAAAAGTTGGTGTCGACCGTGGGACTTAGAAAAATTTCGGGAAGTCCGATTCGCCTGCTGGAATTACCGCACGGGCTGGACAGCTCGCTCCGACGAATCGGTTTTTTCCATTTTTTCCGAAAAATAAATTTTTGTAATTTTTTTTAACGTTAAAAACGTTAATAAACGTCATGTTTACGCATGGATTAAACATTGAAATAATTTTAAAACGCTTATTAAAAAAGTTGGTGTCGACCGTGGGACTTAGAAAAATTTCGGGAAGTCCGATTCGCCTGCTGGAATTACCGCACGGGCTGGACAGCTCGCTCCGACGAATCGGTTTTTTCCATTTTTTCCGAAAAATAAATTTTTGTAATTTTTTTTAACGTTAAAAACGTTAATAAACGTCATGTTTACGCATGGATTAAACATTGAAATAATTTTAAAACGCTTATTAAAAAAGTTGGTGTCGACCGTGGGACTTAGAAAAATTTCGGGAAGTCCGATTCGCCTGCTGGAATTACCGCACGGGCTGGACACCTCGCTCCGACGAATCGGTTTTTTCCATTTTTTTTGAAAAATAAATTTTTGTAATTTTTTTTAATGTTAAAAACGTTAATAAACATCATGTTTACGCATGGATTAAACATTGAAATAATTTTAAAACGCTTATTAAAAAAGTTTACTCTTGACCGTGGGGACTTAGAAAAATTCCGGCTTGCACGGATTCGACCACTCTGTTTTTCGGAGTTTCTGAGAAAAATAAATTTTTGTAATTTTTTTCATTATGATTTCTGAGTTCTCCCAGTAGTTTAATGTAAGGATTAAGCATTTAAAAATTTTTAAATCGAATATTAAAAAAGTTTACTCTTGCAATTTTTGGAAAAAAAAAATTCTAAAAAATTTTTCTTTCGGTGGAAACTAACGTTTAATATGTACAATAACGATTTATCGAATAAAAATCGTATGTTAATATATGTTCGAATCGACCATAGTTTCAGCGGCTAAGTACCAGCAGCCCGGCCGGTTGGTCTGTACGCGCGGCAGTTTACCACCATAAGCGCCCGTGCTGAGCGGCCGGCGCCGCGGTCGTCGCGGCCGCCCGTTTGGTTACTATAAGAGAGCACGTCGGTTCGAGCGGACCGGTCGGCGCAGCGGCGGGCGAGCGGCTATTCTACGATCTCGGTCGAGAAGCAGTCGTTCAGCTCCTCGAGGTCCATTCCTCGACTGTTCTGTACCGCGTTCCGTTGCGAATTTTTCTCTACACAGCATGACCACGGGTCGGTGTCTCAGACCGAATGGCCCTTATGTGGTAAGCCCAGAATGTTGGGTTGGATACAACGTATATTCGTTATACTTGTACGACTCTCACATCAACTCTCAGAAACCCAAAAGGGGTTTTCTATCCGAGCGAAAATATATTTTTCGTATACAAAAATTTAATGGCAAAGACCAAACGAAATACTACACACAAAAAGGGGCGACGAACAAAAATTGTTCGAATGAAATATAATATATACATATAAAATTGAGGTGTCCTAAGAGAGAAATACATAAACTAAGAGGTATATATTATAAGAAAT
>NW_027475570.1:0-5000 GCF_051020985.1 Nomia melanderi | reverse complement strand
GAGAAATATAAAGAGTGGAGCGAAAGATAATATAAAAAGGAGCGAAAGATACATACATATATATATATAAGTGTACGAGTTCAATTTCTGCACACACTCGATACACAAGAGAAATAATATTATATATACAGAGGAGGAAGGAGCGATAAACGTGCAACAACGCTTCCTCGTGAAAAATACTTGAACGATCATGCACAGAGAGGTATCTCGATACCTGCTCTGCTGTATGACTAGACGGCTTACGCGCGGAGAGTTCATCTCCCGTCCGTCGGAAATTTCGAACGGCTTACGCGCGGAGAAATACACTTCTCCCGTCCGTCGAAATTTTTTTTTTTTACTTTGAACAAGGCGCATAGAGCCCGCCGAACCACGATTTCCGTGCGTCTTACATCTTTCGACGATGGGACGATCCACGCGAAGAGTTGTTTCGTGCTCGCGCGAGGTGCGATAGCGTCGATTCGCTTTTCTGTACGGGGAGAAATAGAACGATGAGTTGACTTATCGGGTCTTCGTTGGAATTACCGTCGCTGGCATTGTAAACTCCAGATGACCTTGTGATTCCTTCGTCGGGCACTGGTAAAGGGTGGCGATGATTCGTTCTATAATAGAAATACCCGTCGTAGCGATTCGGCCGAGACACCCGCCACGAAACACTCTCTCGTCGTGGAATCCCCGCGTCGGAGAGTAAAACGCGCGAAGGCTTACTATGAGAGAAGAAATAGTATATGCCGGTGGTTCGCGTGTGTAGGCTCTATACGAAATTGCGATTCAAGAGAGTAGGAAAAGACGCGATGAACCACGATTTCCGTGCGTCTTACGTCTCTCGACGATGGGACGATCCACGCGAAGAGTTGTTACGTGCTCGCGCGAGGTGCGATAGCGTCGATTCGCTTTTCTGTACGGGGAGAAATAGAACGATGAGCTGACTTATCGGGTCTTCGTTGGAATTACCGTCGCTGGCATTGTAAACTCCAGATGACCTTGTGATTCCTTCGTCGGGCACTGGTAAAGGGTGGCGATGATTCGTTCTATAATAGAAATACCCGTCGTAGCGTTTCGGCCTAGTCACCCGCCACGAAACACTCTCTCGTCGTGGAATCCCCGCGTCGGAGAGTAAAACGCCGAAGGCTTACTTATGAAACTTACGTCTCTCGACGATGGGACGATCCACGCGAAGAGTTGTTACGTGCACGCGTATGGTGCGATTGCGTCGATTCGCTTTTCTGTACGGGGAGCAATAGAACGTTGAGTTGACTTATCGGGTCTTCGTTGGAATTACCGTCGCTGGCATTGTAAACTCCAGATGACCTTGTGATTCCTTCGTCGGGCACTGGTAAAGGGTGGCGATGATGCGTTCTATAATAGAAATACCCGTCGTAGCGTTTCTTCCGAGTCAACCCGCTCACGAAACACTCTCTCGTCGTGGAATCCCCGCGTCGGAGAGTAAAACGCGAATTCATAGTATGGAAACTTACGTCTCTCGACGATGGGACGATCCACGCGAAGAGTTGTTACGTGCACGCGTATGGTGCGATTGCGTCGATTCGCTTTTCTGTACGGGGAGTAATAGAACGTTGAGTTGACTTATCGGGTCTTCGTTGGAATTACCGTCGCTGGCATTGTAAACTCCAGATGACCTTGTGATTCCTTCGTCGGGCACTGGTAAAGGGTGGCGATGATGCGTTCTATAATAGAAATACCCGTCGTAGCGTTTCTTCCGAGTCAACCCGCTCACGAAACTCTCTCTCGTCGTGGAATCCCCGCGTCGGAGAGTAAAACGCGAATTCATACTATGAAAACTTACGTCTCTCGACGATGGGACGATCCACGCGAAGAGTTGTTTACGTGCACGCGTATGGTGCGATTGCGTCGATTCGCTTTTCTGTACGGGGAGAAATAGAACGTTGAGTTGACTTATCGGGTCTTCGTTGGAATTACCGTCGCTGGCATTGTAAACTCCAGATGACCTTGTGATTCCTTCGTCGGGCACTGGTAAAGGGTGGCGATGATGCGTTCTATAATAGAAATACCCGTCGTAGCGTTTCTTCCGAGTCAACCCGCTCACGAAACTCTCTCTCTCGTCGTGGAATCCCCGCGTCGGAGAGTAAAACGCCGAAGGCTTACTATGAAACTTACGTCTCTCGACGATGGGACGATCCACGCGAAGAGTTGTTACGTGCACGCGTATGGTGCGATTGCGTCGATTCGCTTTTCTGTACGGGGAGTAATAGAACGTTGAGTTGACTTATCGGGTCTTCGTTGGAATTACCGTCGCTGGCATTGTAAACTCCAGATGACCTTGTGATTCCTTCGTCGGGCACTGGTAAAGGGTGGCGATGATTCGTTCTATAATAGAAATACCCGTCGTAGCGTTTCTTCCGAGTCAACCCGCTCACGAAACTCTCTCTCGTCGTGGAATCCCCGCGTCGGAGAGTAAAACGCGAATTCATAGTATGGAAACTTACGTCTCTCGACGATGGGACGATCCACGCGAAGAGTTGTTACGTGCACGCGTATGGTGCGATTGCGTCGATTCGCTTTTCTGTACGGGGAGCAATAGAACGTTGAGTTGACTTATCGGGTCTTCGTTGGAATTACCGTCGCTGGCATTGTAAACTCCAGATGACCTTGTGATTCCTTCGTCGGGCACTGGTAAAGGGTGGCGATGATTCGTTCTATAATAGAAATACCCGTCGTAGCGTTTCTTCCGAGTCAACCCGCTCACGAAACTCTCTCTCGTCGTGGAATCCCCGCGTCGGAGAGTAAAACGCGAATTCATACTATGAAAACTTACGTCTCTCGACGATGGGACGATCCACGCGAAGAGTTGTTTACGTGCACGCGTATGGTGCGATTGCGTCGATTCGCTTTTCTGTACGGGGAGAAATAGAACGTTGAGTTGACTTATCGGGTCTTCGTTGGAATTACCGTCGCTGGCATTGTAAACTCCAGATGACCTTGTGATTCCTTCGTCGGGCACTGGTAAAGGGTGGCGATGATGCGTTCTACAATAGAAATACCCGTCGTAGCGTTTCTTCCGAGTCAACCCGCTCACGAAACTCTCTCTCGTCGTGGAATCCCCGCGTCGGAGGGTAAAACGCGATATATAATAGTATATGCCAGTGGTTCGCGCGCGTCGTCTCTGAGATACGCGGTCGACAGAGTTCCGAAAACACGTGATGTGCCACGATTTCCGTGCGTCTTACATCTTTCGACGATGGGACGATCCACGCGAAGAGAACGTTCGTGCTTGCGTGAGGTGCAACAGCGTCGATTCGCTTTCTGTACGGGGAGAAATAGAACGTTGAGTTGACTTATCGGGTCTTCGTTGGAATTACCGTCGCTGGCATTGTAAACTCCAGATGACCTTGTGATTCCTTCGTCGGGCACTGGTAAAGGGTGGCGATGATTCGTTCTATAATAGTAATACCCGTCGTAGCGTTTCGACCGATGTCACCCGCCACGAAAGTCTCTCTCGACGTGGAAACCCCGCGCCGAAGAGTAAACGCGAAGGCTTACCATACGAAAGAAAACGGTATTATACGCCTGTGGTATGTGCGTCTCGGCTCTGTGATACGCGATCGGCAGAGTTACAAAAAAACGTTGATGGGCCACGATTTCCGTGCGTCTTACATCTTTCGACGATGGGACGATCCACGCGAAGAGTAGTTACGTGCTCGCGCGAGGTGCGATAGCGTCGATTCGCTTTTCTGTACGGGGAGAAATAGAACGATGAGTTGACTTATCGGGTCTTCGTTGGAATTACCGTCGCTGGCATTGTAAACTCCAGATGACCTTGTGATTCCTTCGTCGGGCACTGGTAAAGGGTGGCGATGATTCGTTCTATAATAGAAATACCCGTCGTAGCGATTCGGCCGAGTCACCCGCCACGAAACTCTCTCTCGTCGTGGAATCCCCATGTCGGAGAGTAAAACGCGAAGGCTAACTATATAAGAAATATATAGTATTATTTATGCCTGTGGTTCTCCGTTTGCCCTACTCTCAGATACGCGACTCGGAGAGTTACGAATAATCGTGATGGACCACGATTTCTGTACGTCTTACATCTTTCGACGATGGGACGATCCACGCGAAGAGATCATTCCTGCTTGCGTGAGGTGCGATAGCGCCGATTCGCTTTTCTGTACGGGGAGAAATAGAACGATGAGTTGACTTATCGGGTCTTCGTTGGAATTACCGTCGCTGGCATTGTAAACTCCAGATGACCTTGTGATTCCTTCGTCGGGCACTGGTAAAGGGTGGCGATGATTCGTTCTATAATAGAAATACCCGTCGTAGCGATTCGGCCGTGTCACCCGCCACGAAAATCTCTCTCGTCGTGGAATCCCCGCGTCGTAGAGTAAACGCGAAGGCTTGCTATAGAAGACTATAGTTTATACGCCTGTGGTTCACCGGTTGCCTGCTCTCCGGGGTACGCGATCGCGCAGGAGTTACGGAAGAACTTGATGGGCCACGATCTCCAAGCGGCTATATCTTTCGACGATGGGACGATTCACGCGAAGAGAACGTTCGTGCATGCGTGAGGTGCGATAGCGTTGATTCGCTTGTCTGTACGGGGAGAAATAGAACGATGAGTTGACTTATCGGGTCTTCGTTGGAATTACCGTCGCTGGCATTGTAAACTCCAGATGACCTTGTGATTCCTTCGTCGGGCACTGGTAAAGGGTGGCGATGATTCGTTCTATAATAGAAATACCCGTCGTAGCGTTTCGACCGATGTCACCCGCCACGAAATTCTCTCTCGTCGTGGAATCCCCGCGTCGGAGAGTAACCGCCGAAGGCTTGCTATAGAAGACTATAGTTTATACGCCTGTGGTTCACCGGTTGCCGGCTCTCCGGGGCACGCGATCGCGCGAAGGTTACGGAGGGACGTGAAGCGCCCGAGCAATGAAACGTCCGCAGGAGGAAACGAGCAACCGCCGAACATTGTTTCGCGACGTTTCCATAATGTATTGTCGTTTCGCTCGCATCCCGCTTCT
>NW_027475569.1:0-39791 GCF_051020985.1 Nomia melanderi | reverse complement strand
TTTTATAGAGGTTTATATAGTTTTACATAGTTTTGTTAGTATTATAGGGTATTATATAGTTTTATATAGTTTTATTAGTTTTATACAGTTTTATATAGTACTATATAGTTTTATATAATTTTAATAGTTTTATATAGTTTTATATAGTTTTATATAGCTTAATTACTTTTATATAGTTTTATAATGTTTTATATATTTTTATATAGTTTTATATAGTTTTATAGAGTTTATATAGTTTTATATAGTTTTATATGGTTTTATATAGTTTTATATAGTTTTATATAGAATTGTTAGTTTTATATAGTATTATACAGTTATATATAGTTTTATTAGTTTTATATAGTTTTATTAGTTTTATATAGTTTTATATAGTTTTATATAGTTTTATATAGTTTTATTGAGTTTTATATAGTTTTATATAGTTTTATATAGTTTTGTTAGTTTTGTATATTTTTATATAGTTTTATATAGTTTTATACAGTTTTATATAGTGTTATATAGTTTTATACTGTTTTATATAGTTTAAATACTTTTATATAGTTTTATAATGTTTTATATAGTTTTATATAGTTTTATTAGTTTTATAAAGTTTTATATAGTTTTATTTAGTTCTGTTAGTTTTATATATTGTTATATAGTTTTATATAGTGTTATATAGTTTTATAGAGGTTTATGTAATTTTACATAGTTTTGTTAGTTTTATACAGATTTACATAGTTTTATAGGGTATTATATAGTTTTATATAGTTTTATTAGTTTCATACAGTTTTATATAGTACTATATAGTTTTATATAATTTTAATAGTTTTATATAGTTTTATATAGTTTTATATAGTTTTATATAGTTTTATATAGTTTTATATAGTTTTATGTAGTTTTATATAGTTTTATATAGTTTTATATAGTTTTATATAGTTTTACTAGTTTTATATAGTTTTGTTAGTTTTGTATAGTTTTATATAGTTTTATATATTTGTAAATAGTTTTATGTTGTTCTATAGAGTTTTATATAGTTTTATATATTTGTAAATAGTTTTATGTTGTTTTATAGAGTTTTATATGTTTTATATATTTGTAAATAGTTTTATGTTGTTTTATAGAGTTTTATATAGTTTTATATAGTTTTCTTAGTTTTGTATAGTATTATATAGTTTTATATAGTTTTATATAGTTTTATATAGTTTTATATAGTTTTATACAGTTTTATATAGTTTTCTTAGTTTTATATAGTTTTATATAGTTTTATAGAGTTTTATAAAGTTTTATATAGTTTTATATAGTTTTATATAGTTTTATTAGTTTTATATCGTTTTATATAGTTTTATATAGTTTTAATATTTTTATATAGTTTTATATAGTTTTATATAGTTTTCTTAGTTTTATATAGTTTTATACAGTTATATATAGTTTATATAGTTTTGATAGTTTTATATTGTTTTATATAGTTTTATATAGTTTTATTTAGTTTTATATAGTTTTATATAGTTTTATATAGTTTTATATAGTTTTATATAGATTTATATAGTTTCATTAGTTTTATATAGTTTTATATAGTTTTATTTAGTTTTATATAGTTTTATAGAGTTTTATATAGTTTTATATAGTTTTATGGAGTTTTATATAGTTTCATATAGTTTTATTAGTTTTATATAGTTTTATATAGTTTTATTAGTTTTATATAGTTTTTATATAGTTTTATTAGTTTTATATAGGTTTATATAGTTTTATATAGTTTTATATAGTTTTATATAGTTTTATATAGTTTTATAGAGTTTTATATAGTTCTATATAGTTTTATAGAGTTTTATATAGTTTTATATAGTTTTATTTAGTTTTATATAGTTTTATATAGTTTTATTAGTTTTATATAGTTTTATATAGTCTTATATATTTCTATATAGTTTTATAGAGTTTTATATAGTTTTATATAGTTTTATTAGTTTTATATAGTTTTATATGTTTTATATAGTTTTATATAGTTTTATATAGTTTTATATAGTTTCATAGACTTTTATATAGTTTTCTTAGTTGTATATAGTTTTGTATAGTTTTATGTAGTTTTGTTAGTTTTATATAGTTTTATATAGCTATATATAGTTTTATATAGTTTTATATTGTTATATATAGTTTTATATACTGTTATATAGTTTTATATAGTTTTATTAGTTTTAAATCGTTTTATAGAGTTTTATATAGTTTTATATAATTTTATTAGTTTTGTATAGTTTTATATAGTTTTATTAGTTTTATATAGTTTTATATAGTTTTATATAGTTTTATATAGTTTTATATAGTTTTAAATAGTTTTATGTTGTTTTATAGAGTTTTATATAGTTTTGTAGTTTTCTAAGTTTCATATAGTTTTATATAGTTTAATGTCGTTTTATGTAATTTTATAGAGTTTTATATAGTTTTATATAGTTTTATATAGTTTTCTTAGTTTTATATAGTTTTATATTGTTTGATATAGTTTTATATTGTTTGATATAGTTTTATTAGTTTTATATAGTTTTATATAGTTTTATATAGTTTTATATAGTTTTATATAGTTTTATATAGTTTATAGAGTTTTATATAGTTTTATATAGTTTTATGGAGTTTTATATAGTTTTATATAGTTTTATTAGTTTTATATAGTTTTATATAGTTTTATTAGTTTTATATAGTTTTATATAGTTTTAAATAGTTTTATGTTGTTTTATAGAGTTTTATATAGTTTTGTATTCTTTTATATAGTTTTATATAGCTATATATAGTTTTATATAGTTTTATATTGTTATATATAGTTTTATATACTGTTATATAGTTTTATATAGTTTTATTAGTTTTAATCGTTTTATAGAGTTGTATATAGTTTTATATAATTTTATTAGTTTTGTATAGTTTTATATAGTTTTATTAGTTTTATATAGTTTTATATAGTTTTATATAGTTTTATATAGTTTTATATAGTTTTATATAGTTTTAAATAGTTTTATGTTGTTTTATAGAGTTTTATATAGTTTTGTATAGTTTTCTAAGTTTCATATAGTTTTATATAGTTTAATGTCGTTTTATGTAGTTTTATAGAGTTTATATAGTTTTATATAGTTTTATATAGTTTTATATAGTTTTCTTAGTTTTATATAGTTTTATATTGTTTGATATAGTTTTATATTGTTTGATATAGTTTTATAGTTTTATATAGTTTTATATAGTTTTATATAGTTTTATATAGTTTTATATAGTTTTATATAGTTTTATAGAGTTTTATATAGGTTTTATATAGTTTTATGGAGTTTTATATAGTTTTATATAGTTTTATTAGTTTTATATAGTTTTATATAGTTTTATTAGTTTTATATAGTTTTATATAGTTTTAAATAGTTTTATGTTGTTTTATAGAGTTTTATATAGTTTTCTATTCTTTTATATAGTTTTATATAGTTCTTTATAGGTGTTTATTTAGTTTTATATAGTTTTATATAGTTTTATATAGTTTTATATAGTATTGTAGAGTTTTATACAGTTTTATCTAGTTTTATATAGTGTTATATAGTTTTAAATAGCTTTATATAGTTTTATATAGTTTTATATAGCTTTATAAATTTTATATAGTTTTAAATAGTTTTATATAGTTTCATCGACTTTTATATAGTTTTCTTAGTTGTATATAGTTTTGTATAGTTTTATGTAGTTTTGTTAGTTTTATATAGTTTTATATAGTTTTGTTAGTTTTATATAGTTTTATATAGTTTTATGTCGTTTTATATAGTTTTATAGAGCTTTATATAGTTTTATATAATATTATATAGTTTTATAGAGTTTTATAAAGTTTTATATAGTTTTATATAGTTTTATATAGTTTTATATAGTTATATATAGTTTTATATAGTTTTGATAGTTTTATATTGTTTTATATAGTTTTATATAGTTTTATATAGTTTTATATAATTTTATGTACTTTTATATAGTATTATAGAGTTTTATATAGTTTTAAAAAGTTTTATATAAATTTATGTAGTTTTATATAGTTTTATATGTTTTATATAGTTTTGTATAGTTTTATATAGTTTTATTAGTTTTATATAGTTTTATATGTTTTATATAGTTTTATATAGTTTTATATAGTTTCATATAGTTTCATAGACTTTTATATAGTTTTCTTAGTTGTATATAGTTTTGTATAGTTTTATGTAGTTTTGTTAGTTTTATATAGTTTTATATAGCTATATATAGTTTTATATAGTTTTATATTGTTATATATAGTTTTTATATACTGTTATATAGTTTTATATAGTTTTATTAGTTTTAAATCGTTTTATAGAGTTTTATATAGTTTTATATAGTTTTATTAGTTTTGTATAGTTTTATATAGTTTTATTAGTTTTATATAGTTTTATATAGTTTTATATAGTTTTATATAGTTTTATATAGTTTTAAATAGTTTTATGTTGTTTTATAGAGTTTTATATAGTTTTGTATAGTTTTCTAAGTTTCATATAGTTTTATATAGTTTAATGTCGTTTTATGTAGTTTTATAGAGTTCTATATAGTTTTATATAGTTTTATATAGTTTTATATAGTTTTCTTAGTTTTATATAGTTTTATATTGTTTGATATAGTTTTATTAGTTTTATATAGTTTTATATAGTTTTATATAGTTTTATATAGTTTTATATAGTTTTATATAGTTTTATAGAGTTTTTATATAGTTTTATATAGTTTTTATGGAGTTTTATATAGTTTTATATAGTTTTATTAGTTTTATATAGTTTTATATAGTTTTATTAGTTTTATATAGTTTTTATATAGTTTTAAATAGTTTTATGTTGTTTTATAGAGTTTTATATAGTTTTGTATTCTTTTATATAGTTTTATATAGTTCTATATAGTTTTATTTAGTTTTATATAGTTTTATATAGTTTTATATAGTTTTATATAGTATTGTAGAGTTTTATACAGTTTTATCTAGTTTTATATAGTGTTATATAGTTTTAAATAGCTTTATATAGTTTTATATAGTTTTATATAGCTTTATAAAGTTTTATATAGTTTTAAATAGTTTTATATAGTTTCATCGACTTTTATATAGTTTTCTTAGTTGTATATAGTTTTGTATAGTTTTATGTAGTTTTGTTAGTTTTATATAGTTTTATATAGTTTTGTTAGTTTTATATAGTTTTATATAGTTTTATGTCGTTTTATATAGTTTTATAGAGCTTTATATAGTTTTATATAATATTATATAGTTTTATAGAGTTTTATAAAGTTTTATATAGTTTTATATAGTTTTATATAGTTTTATATAGTTATATATAGTTTTATATAGTTTTGATAGTTTTATATTGTTTTATATAGTTTTATATAGTTTTATATAGTTTTATATAGTATTGTAGAGTTTTATACAGTTTTATCTAGTTTTATATAGTGTTATATAGTTTTAAATAGCTTTATATAGTTTTATATAGTTTTATATAGCTTTATAAAGTTTTATATAGTTTTAAATAGTTTTATATAGTTTCATCGACTTTTATATAGTTTTCTTAGTTGTATATAGTTTTGTATAGTTTTATGTAGTTTTGTTAGTTTTATATAGTTTTATATAGTTTTGTTAGTTTTATATAGTTTTATATAGTTTTATGTCGTTTTATATAGTTTTATAGAGCTTTATATAGTTTTATATAATATTATATAGTTTTATAGAGTTTTATAAAGTTTTATATAGTTTTATATAGTTTTATATAGTTTTATATAGTTATATATAGTTTTATATAGTTTTGATAGTTTTATATTGTTTTATATAGTTTTATATAGTTTTATATAGTTTTATATAATTTTATGTACTTTTATATAGTATTATAGAGTTTTATATAGTTTTAATAGTTTTATATAAATTTATGTAGTTTTATATAGTTTTATATGTTTTATATAGTTTTGTATAGTTTTATATAGTTTTATACAGTTTTATATAGTTTTGTTAGTTTTTTATAGTTTTATATAGTTTTATATAGTGTTACATAGTATTATATAGATTTATTAGTTTTAAATCGTTTTATATAGTATTATATAGATTTATAGAGTTTTATAAAGTTTTATATAGTTTTATATAGTTTTATATAGTTTTATATAGTTTTATATAGTTATCTTAGTTTTATATAGTTTTATATAGTTTTATACAGTTATATATAGTTTTATATAGTTTTGATAGTTTTATATTGTTTTATATTGTTTTATATAGTTTTATATAGTTTTATATGGTTTTATATAGTTTTATATAGTTTTATATATTTTTATATAGTTTTATATACTTTTATATAGTTTTCTTAGTTTTCTATAGTTTTATATATTTATATAAAGTTTTATATAGTTTTGATAGTTTTATATTGTTTTATATAGTTTTATATAGATTAATATAGTTTTATTAGTTTTAAATAGTTTTATATAGTTTTATTAGTTTTATACAGTTTTATAGAGTTTTATAGGTTTTATATAGTTTTATATGTTTTATATAGTTTTATATAGTTTTATATAGTTGTATATAGTTTCGTTTGTTTTTTATAGTTCTATATAGTTTTATATAGTTTTGTTAGTTTTATATAGTTTTATATAGTTTTATATAGATTTGTTAGATTTATATAGTTTTATATAGTTTTATATAGCTTTATAGAGTTTAATATGGTTTACATAGTTTTATAGAGTTTTATGTAGATTTATATTGTTTTAAGTAGTTTTATATAGTTTTATAGAGTTTTATGTAGTTTTATATTGTTTTAAATTGTTTTATATAGTTTTATAGAGTTTTATATAGTTTTATAAAGTTTTCTTAGTTTTATATAGTTTTATATAGTTTTATATAGTTTTAAATAGTTTTGTATAGTTTTATAGAGTTTTAGCTAGTTTTATATAGTTTTATAGAGTTTTTATAGAGTTTTATATAGTGTTATACAGTATTATATAGTTTCATTAGTTTTAAATCGTTTGATATAGTTTTATATAGATTTATATAGTTTTATTAATTTTATATAGTTTCATAGAGTTTTATATAGTTTTATATAGTTCTATAGAGTTTTACATAGGTTTATATAGTTTTGTTATGTTTTCATAGTTTTATATAGTTTTATATAGTTTTATAGAGTTTTATATAGTTTTGTATAGTTTTATGTAGTTTTATATAGTTTTATAGTGCTGTATATAGTTTTATATAGTTTTATATAGTTTTATGGAGTTTTATAAAGTTTTATATAGTTTTGTTAGTTTTATATATTTTTAAATAGTTTTATATAGTATTATATAGTTTTATATAGTGTTATATAGATTTATATAGTTTTATTAGTTTTAAATAGTTTTATATAGTTCTATTAGTTTTATACAGTTTCATAGAGTTTTATATAGTTTTATATAGTTTTATATGTTTTATATAGTTTTATATAGTTTTATATAGTTGTATATAGTTTTGTTTGATTTTTATAGTTTATATAGTTTTATATAGTGTTATACAGTATTATATAGTTTTATTAGTTTTAAATCGTTTTATATTGTTTTATATAGATTTATATAGTTTTATTGAGTTTTATATGGTTTATATAGTTTTATATAGTTTTATATAGTTTTATATAGTTTTATATAGTTTTATATAGTTTTATATAGTTTCGTTAGTTTTATATAGTATTCTATAGTTTTATATACTTTTAAATAGTTTTATATAGTTTTATAGACATTTATATAGTTTTCTTAGTTTTATATAATTTTATATAGTTTTATGTAGTTTTATATAGTATTATAGAGTTTTATATAGTTTTATATAGCTTTATATAATTTTATATAGTTTTATATAGTTCTATAGGGTTTTACATAGGTTTATATAGTTTTGTTATGTTTCATAGTTTTATATAGTTTTATATAGTTTTATAGAGTTTTATATAGTTTTATATAGTTTTAAATAGTTTTATGTTGTTTTATAGAGTTTTATATAGTATTGTATAGTTTTATGTAGTTTTATGTAGTTTTATATAGTGTTATAGAGCTTTATATAGTTCTATATAGTTTTATTAGTTTTATATAGTTTTATATTGTTTTGTTAGTTTTATATAGTTTTATAGAGTTTTAAATAGTTTTGTTAGTTTTATATAGTTTTGTATAGTTTTATATAGTTTTATAAAGTTTTATATAGTTTTATATAGTTTTATATAGTTCTATAGAGTTTTACATAGGTTCATATAGTTTTGTTATGTTTTCATAGTTTTATATAGTTTTATATAGTCTTATATAGTTTTATATAGTTTTATATTGTTTTATATAGTTTGATATGGTTTTATATAGTTTTATATAGTTTTCTTAGTTTTATATAGTTTTATATAGTTTTATATAGTTATATATAGTTTTATATAGTTTTGATAGTTTCATATTGTTTTATACAGTTTTATATAGTTTTGTATAGTTTTATTTAGCTTTAAACATTTTTATATAGTTTTATAGAGTTTTATATATTTTTGTATAGTTCTATAGAGTTTTATATAGTTTTATATAGTTTTCTTAGTTTTATATAGTTTTATATTGTTTGATATAGTTTTATTAGATTTATATACTTTTATAGAGTGTTATATAGTTTTACATAGTTTTTAATAGTTTTATATAGTTTTATATAGTTTTAAATAGTTTTATATAGTTTTACAGAGTGTTATATAGTTTTATATAGTATTATATAGTTTTTGTATAGTTTTATATAATTTTATATAGTTTTACACAGTTTTATATAGTTTCATAGACTTTTATATAGTTTTCTTAGTTGTATATAGTTTTATATAGTTTTATATAGTTTTATTAGTTTTATATAGTTTTATATTGTTATATATAGTTTTATATAGTTTTGATAGTTTTATATAGTTTTATATAGTTTTATTAGTTTTATATAGTTTTATATTGTTATATATAGTTTTATATAGTTTTGATAGTTTTATATAGTTTTATATAGTTTTATATAGTTTTCTTAGTTTTATATAGTTTTCTTAGTTTTATATAGTTTTATATTGTTTGATATAGTTTTATTAGATTTATATACTTTTATAGAGTGTTATATAGTTTTATATAGTTTTTAATAGTTTTATATAGTTTTCTTAGTTTTATATAGTTTTATACAGTTATACACAGTTTTATATAGTTTTGATAGTTTTATATTGTTTTATATAGTTTTATATTGTTTTATATAGTTTTATATAGTTTTGTATAGTTTTATTTAGTTTTAAACATTTTTATATAGTTTTAAAGAGTTTTATACAGTTTTGTATAGTTCTATAGAGTTTTATATAGTTTTATATAGTTTTCTTAGTTTTATATAGTTTCCTTAGTTTTATATAGTTTTCTTAGTTTTATATAGTTTTCTTAGTTTTATATAGTTTTATATTGTTTGATATAGTTTTATTATATTTATATACTTTTATAGAGTGTTGTATAGTTTTATATAGTTATAAATAGTTTTATGTTGTTTTATAGAGTTTTATACAGTTTTGTATAGTAGTTTTATGTAGTTTTATATAGTTTTATAGAGCTTTATATAGTTTTATATAATTTCATATAGTTTTATAGAGTTTTATAAAGTTTTATATAGATTTGTTAGTTTTAGATATTTTTATATAGTTTTATATAGTTTTCTTAGTTTTATATAGTTTTATATAGTTTTATATAGTTCTATAGAGTTTTATATAGGTTTATATAGTTTTATTATTTTTTCATAGTTTTATGTAGTTTTACATAGTTTTATATAGTTTTATATAATTTTATATAGCTGTATATAGTTTTATATAGTTTTATATAGTTTTATAGAGTTTTATAAAGTTTTATATAGTTTTATAAAGTTTTATATAGTTTTATAAAGTTTTATATAGTTTTATATAATTTTATATAGTGTTATATAGTTTTATATAGTTTTATTAGTTTTATATAGTATTGTAGAGTTTTATATAGTTTTATATAGTTTTATATAGTTTTATATAGTTTTCTTAGTTTTATATAGTTTTATATAGTTATATATAGTTTTATATAGTTTTGATAGTTTTATATTGTTTTATATAGTTTTATATAGTTTTGTATAGTTTTATTTAGTTTTAAACATTTTTATATAGTTTTATAGAGTTTTATATAGTTTTGTATAGTTCTATAGAGTTTTATATAGTTTTATATATTTTGTTAGTTTTATATAGTTTTCTTAGTTTTATATAGTTTTATTAGTTTTATATACTTTTATAGAGTGTTATATAGTTTTATATAGTTTTATATAGTTTTATATAGTTCTATATAGTTTTATATAGTTTTATATAGTTCTATAGAGTTTTATATAGTTTTATATAATTTTACATACTATTATATAGTATTATAGAGTTTTATATAGTTTTATATAGCTTTATATAGTTTTATGTCGTTTTATATAGTTTTATAGAGCTTTATATAGTTTTATATAGTTATATATATTTTTACAGAGTTTTATAAAGTTTTATATAGTTTTATAAAGTTTTATATAGTTTTATATAATTTTATATAGTGTTATATAGTTTTATACAGTTTTATTAGTTTTATATAGTATTGTAGAGTTTTATATAGTTTTATATAGTTTTATATAGTTTTCTTAGTTTTATATAGTTTTATATAGTTATATATAGTTTTATACAGTTTTGATAGTTTTATATTGTTTTATATAGTTTTATATAGTTTTGTATAGTTTTATTTGGTTTTAAACATTTTTATATAGTTTTATAGAGTTTTATATAGTTTTGTATAGTTCTATAGAGTTTTATATAGTTTTATATATTTTCTTAGTTTTATATAGTTTTCTTAGTTTTATATAGTTTTATTAGTTTTATATACTTTTATAGAGTGTTATATAGTTTTATATAGTTTTATATAGTTTTATATAGTTCTATATAGTTTTATATAGTTTTATATAGTTTTATATAGTTTTATATAGTTTTAAAAAGTTTTATGTTGTTTTATATTGTTTTATATAGTTTTATTAGTTCTATATAGTTTTATAGAGTTCTATATAGTTTTATATAGTTTTATATAGTGTTATACAGTTTTATATAGTTTTATATAGTTTTACATAGTTTTATATAGTTTTATATAGTTTTGTTAGTTTTGTATAGTTTTATATAGTTTCATATAGTTTTGTAGAGTTTTATATAGTTTTATAAAGTTTTCTTAGTTTTATATAGTTATATATAGTTTTATATAGTTTTGTATAACTTTATGTAGTTTTATATAGTATTATAGACTTTTATATAGTTTCATATGGTTTTATGTTGTTTTATAGAGTTTTATATAGTTTTGTATAGTTTTATGTAGTTTTATATAGTTTTATATAGTTTTTTATAATTTTATATAGTTTTATATAGTTTTATATTGTTATATTTAGTTTTGTATAGTTTTATATAGTTCTATATACTTTTATATAGTTTTATATTGTTTTATATACTTTTATATAGTCTTATATAGTTTTATATAATTTTATATAGTTTTATATAGAAGTATATAGTTTTATATAGATTTATGTAGCCTTATATATTTTTATATTGTTTGATACAGTTTGATATAGTTTCGCATTGGTTTATGTAGCTTTATAGATAATGCGCAAAAGAGATATGGATCTGCGTTATGCGTGGAAATGATGATAGTAACCGTAAGGCCGAGAAGCGATCTGGATCTGTGTTATGCGAGTACACTTTGATCTTAGCCATATGGCCGGGAAGCGAACAAGTACCGGCATCACAACGAGACATATAGCTGCTGGCCTTTAATGGTATGGTCAAAGTGTACTCGCATAACACACATCCAGATCGCTGCTCGGCCGTATGGCTAAGATGAAAGTGTATTCGCATAAAACACATACAGATCGTTTCTCGGTCTTATGGCTAAGATGAAAGGGTACTCGAATAAACCAAATCCAGATCGCTTCTCGGCCTCACGGTTAAGATAAAAGTGCAATCGCATAACCCCAATCCAGGTCTCTTCTCCGTCTTATGGCTAAGATCATAGTGTACTCGCATAACACACATCCAGATGGCTTCTCGACCTTCTGGCTATGATCAAAGTGTACTCGCATAAGACACAACCAGATCGTTTCTCTGGCTTATCGCTATGATCTGTTTGTACTCGCATAAGCAAAGTCCAGACCCTTTCTCGGCCCTGTGGCCAAGATCAAAGTGTACTCGAATAAACCAAATCCAGATCGCTTATCGCCATTATGGCTAAGGTCAAAGTGTACTCGCATGACCCAAATCCAGGTCGGTTCTCGGCCTTATGCCAAAGACCAAAGCGTACTCGCACAACAAACATCCAGAACGCTTCTCTGCCTCAGGAATAAGATCAAAGTATGCTCGCATAACCCACATCCTGAACGCTTCTCGGCCTTATGGCTAAGACCAAAGTGTACTCGAATATCCCAAATCTAGGTCGCTTCTCGGCCTTATGGCTATGATCAAAGTGTACTCGTAAAACACACATCCAGGACAGTTCTCGGCCTTATAGCTAAGATCAAAGTGTACACTAATAACCCAAATCCATAGCGCTGCTCGGCCGTATGGATAAGATCAAAGTGTAGCCGCATAACGCACATCCAGATCGCTTCTCGTTCTTATGGCTAAGATCAAAGCGTACTCGGATATCACAAATCCAGATCGCTTCTCGGCCATATGGCTAAGATCAAAGTGTACTCGAATAATCCAAATGCAGATAGCTTCTGGGCCTTATGGCTAAGATCAAAGTTTAGCCGAATAACCCAAATCCAGATCTCTTCGCGGCCTTAAGGCTAAGGTCAATGTGTACTCGAATAACCCAAATCCAGATCGCATCACGGCCTTATGGGTAAGATCTCCGCATTATGGCTAACATCAAAGTGTACACGAATAACACACATCCAGATCGCTTCTCGCCATTGTGGCTAAGATCAGAGTGTACTCATGTAACACACATGCAGGTCGCTTCTCGGCCTTATGGATACGACCAGTGTGTACTCTCATAACACACATCCATATCGCTTCTCGGCCTTATGGCTAAGATCAAAATGCACTCGAATAACACACATGCAGGACGCTTCTCGTCCATATGCCTAAGATCAGGTGTACTGGCATAACACACATCAAGATCGCTTCTTGGCCTTATGGCGAAAATCAAAGTGTACTCGAATAACCCAAATCCAGATCACTTGAACAGCCTTGTGCCTAAGATAAAACTGTACTCGAATAACCCAAACCCAGACCAGTTCAACAGCCTTATGTCTCATATCAAAGTGTACTAGAATAACCCAAATCCAGATCACTTCAACAGCCTTATGTTTAATATCAAAGTGTACTCGAATAACCCAAATCCAGAACGCTGCTCGACCGTATGGCTAAGGTGAAAGTGTACTCGCATAACACACATCCAGATCGATTCTCGGCCTTATGGATAAGATCAAAGTGTACTCGCATAACATACATCCAGAACGCTTCTCGGCCTTATGGCTAAGATCAAAGTGCACTCGCATAACCCACATCCATATGGCTTGTCAGCCTTATGGGTAAGATCAAAGTGTACTCGAATTAATCAAATCCAGGTCGATGCTCGGCCTTATGGCTAAGATCAAATTGTACTCCAATAACCAAAATTCTGATCGCTGCTCGGCCTTATGTCTAAGATCAAAGTGTACTCGCATAACAGACATCCAGATCGCTCCTCGGCCTTATGGCTAAGATTAAAGTGTACTTGCAGAATCCAAATCCACATCTCTTCTCGGCCCTATGGCTAAGATCAAAGTGTAATCGAATAACCCAAATCCCGAACGCTTCTCGGCCTTATTACTAAGATCAATGTGAGCACGCATAACACAAATGCAGATATCCTGTCGGGCTTATGGCAAAGCATAACCATAAGGCCGAGAAGCGAGCTGGATTTGGCTTATGCTAGTACGCGTTCACATTAGCCGTAAGGCCCGGGAAGCGATCTGGATCTGTGTTATGCGAGCACACGTTGATATTAACCATAATGCCGAGAAGCGATCTTTAACTGTGTTATGCGAGTTTTATATAATTTTATACAGTTTTATACACTTTTGTAAAGTATAATATAGTTCTATATAATTTTATACAGTTTTATGTAGTATTATACACCATTCTATAGCATTATGTAGTTTTAAGCGGTTATACATTGTTTTGTATTCTTTTTTATTGTATTTCACCTTTTACATTGTGTTATGCAGTTATACATATTGTTGCGCTGGGCGGGTCCTGGAGTGCTCGCCCGCGGCATGTTTATTTACAATGTTCTTATTTACACTAATATTTACAATTTCATACAAATATTACAGAATGTAGTCTATAGCTCAACACGTCTATTCTCGTCAAAGACTACTCGTTTGTCTTCGTTTACTCTGACCAACTCCTTAGCGACCAGTTTATTTCAACCCCCTTCAGATCCTAAGGGTTGGATCAGCCGTGCATGCTGGAGAGATGAGTTCGATACATCGCAACCTCGTTAATTCGATGTATCGCAACAATATTATTATGAAGTTTTGTGTAGTTTTATATGGTTTCTTATAGTTTTATACAGTTTTATACAAGTTTATATGGTTATATCAGTTTTATATAGTTTTATATAGTTCTGTTAATTTTATATAATTTTATACAATATTGTATTATTTTATACAGTTTTAATTAGTTTTATATATTTCTATTAGTTTTATATAGTTTCATATAGTTTTACATAGTTTTATGTAGTTTTATATAATTTATTATAGTTTTATATAATTTTATATAGCTTTATACAGTTTTATTAGTTTCATATAGTTTTATAAAGTTTAATGAGTTTTATATAGTATTATATAGTATTATATAGTTTTAAATAGTTTTATATAGTTTTATATAGTTTTATATAGTTTCATATAGTTTTATATAGTTTTACATTGACTTATACATTTTTATATAGATTTATATGGTTTTATATAGTATTATATAGTTTTATATAGTCCTATATAGTTTTACATAGTTTTATACAGTTCTATACAGTTTCATATAGTTTTATATAGTTTTATGTAGTTTCATATAGTTTTGTAAAGTTTTTTATAGTTTTATATAGTTTTATATTGATTCATATAGTTTTATATAGTATTAAATAGTTTTATATAGTCTTATATAGTTTTATATAGTTTTGTATAGTTTCATATAGTTTTATTAGTTTTACATAGTTTTATATAGTTTTATATAGTTTTATATAGTTTTATATAGTTTTATATAGTTTTATATAGTTTTATATAGTTTTATACAGTTTTATATAGTGTTATATAATTTTATAAAGCATTATATAGTTTTATATAGTTTTTTATAGTTTTATATAGTTTTGTATAGTTTTATATAGTTTTATTAGTTTTACATAGTTTTATATAGTTCTATATAGTTTTACATAGTTTTATATAGTTTTATTAGTGTTACATAGTTTTATATAGTTTTATACACTTTGATGTTGATTTGTGTTGTTTAATACAGATCTATATTGTTTTACATAGTCTCATATAGTTTTATATAGATTTATATAGTTTTATATAGTATTATATAGTTTTATATAGTTTTATATAGTTTTACATAGTTTTATATAGTTTTATATAGATTTATATAGTTTTATATAGTATTATATTGTTTTATATAGTCCTATATAGTTTTACATAGTTTTATATAGTTCTATATAGTTTTATATAGTTTTATATAGTTTTACGTAGTTTCATATAGTTTTATGAAGTTTTTTATAGTTTTATATAGTTTTATATAGTTTTATATAGATTTATATAGAGTTATATAGATTTATATAGATTTATATAGATTTATATAGTTTTATATAGTTATATATAGTTTTATATAGTTTTGCATAGTTTTATATAGTTTTATATAATTTATTATAGTTTAATATAATTTTATATAGTTTTATACAGTTTTATTAGTTTCATATAGTTTTATATAGTTTAATGAGTTTTATATAGTATTATATAGTTTTATATGGTTTTGTATAGTTTCATATAGTTTTATTATTTTTACATAGTTTTATATAGTTCTATATATTTTGATATAGCTTTATATAGTTTCATATAGTTTTATAAAGTTTAGTATATTTTCGTATAGTTTTTTTAGTTTTACATGGTTTTATATAGTTCTAAATAGTTTTATATTGTTTTATATAGTATTATATAGTTTCATATAGTTTTATAAAGTTTTATACAGTTTTATATAGTTTTATATATATTTAGATAGACTTATATAGATTTATATAGTTTTATATTGTATTATATAGTTTTATATGGTTTTATATAATTTTATATAGTTTCACGCAGCTTTATTAGTTTCATATAGTTTTATATAGTATTATATAGTTTTACATAGTTTTATATAGTTTTACATAGTTTTATATAGTTTTATATAGATTTATATAGTTTTATATAGTATTATATAGTGTAATATAGTCCTATATAGTTTTACATAGTTTTATATAGTTCTATATAGTTTTATATAGTTTTATACAGTTTAATGTAGTTTCATATAGTTTTATAAAGTTTTTTATAGTTTTATAAAGTTTTATATAGTTTTATATAGATTTATATACATTTATATAGATTTATATAGATTTATATAGTTTTATATAGTATTATATAGTTTTATATAGTTATATATAGTTTTATATAGTTTTGTATACATATATATAGTTTTATATAGTTTCGTATAGTTTTATATAGTTTTATATAGTCTTATATAGTTTTACATAGTTTTATATAGTTCTATATATTTTTATATAGTTTTATATAGTTTCATATAGTTTTTTTAGTTTTACATGGTTTTATATAGTTCTAAATAGTTTTATATAGTTTTATATAATTTTATATAGTTTTATACAGTTTTATTAGTTTTATATAGTTTTATATAGTTTTATATAATTTTATATAATTTTATATTGTTTTAAATAGTTTTATTAGTCCCATATAGTTTTATATAGTTTTGCTAGTCCCATATAGTTTTATACAGTTTTATTAGTTTTATATAGTTTTACACAGTTTTATATAGTTTTATATAGATTTATATAGTTTTATATAGTATTATATAGTTTTATAAAGTTTTATATAGTTTTATATAGTTTTATATAGTTTTATATAGATTTATATAATTTTATATAGTATTATATAGTTTTATATAGTTTTATATAGTTTTATATAGTTTTGTATAGTTTCATATAGTTTTATTATTTTTACATAGTTTTATATAGTTTTATATAGTTTTATGTTGATTTGTGTTGTTCAATACAGATCTATAAAGTTTTACATAGTTTTATATAGTTTTGTATAGTTTCATATAGGTTTATTAGTTTTACATAGTTTTATATAGATTTATATAGATTTATATAGTTTTATATAGTATTATATAGTTTTATAAAGTTTTATATAGTTTTATATAGTTTTATATAGTTTTATAGAGATTTATATAGATTTATATAGTTTTATATAGTATTATATAGTTTGATAAAGTTTTATATAGTTTTATATAGTTTTATATAGATTTATATAGTTTTATATAGTTTTATATAATTTTATATAGTTTTATACAGTTTTCTTAGTTTTATATAGTTTCATATAGTTTTATATAGTATTATATAGTTTTATATAGTTTTATATAGTATTATATAGTTTTATAAAGTTTTATATAGTTTTATATAGTTTTATATAGTTTTATATAGTTTTATATAGATTTATATAGTTTTATATAGTTTTATATAATTTTATATAGTTTTATATAATTTTATATAGTTTTATACAGTTTTCTTAGTTTTATATAGTTTTATATAGTTTTATATAGTTTTATAAAAGTTTTTTATAGTTTCATATAGTTTTTTTAGTTTTACATAGTTTTATATAGTTCTATATATTTTTATATAGTTTTATATACTTTCATATAGTTTTATAAAAGTTTTGTATAGTTTCATATAGTTTTTTTAGTTTTACATGGTTTTATATAGTTCTATATATTTTTATATAGTTTTATATAGTTTCATATAGTTTTATAAAGTTTAGTATAGTTTCATATAGTTTTTTTAGTTTTACATGTTTTTATATAGTTTTATATAGTTTTGTATAGGTTTATATAGTTTTATATAGTTTTATATAATTTTATATAGTTTTAAATAGTTTTATTAGTCCCACATAGTTTTATATAGTTTTGCTAGTCCCATATAGTTTTATATAGTTTTATTAGTTTTACACAGTTTTATAAAGTTTTATATAGTTTTATATAGTTTTATATAGATTTAGATAGTTTTATATAGATTTATATAGTTTTATATAGTATTATATAGTTTTATAAAGTTTTACATAGTTTTATATAGTTTTATATAGATTTAGATAGTTTTATATAGATTTATATAATTTTATATAGTATTACATAGTTTTATATAGTTTTATATAGTTTTATATAATTTTATATAGGTTTATTTAGTTTCATATAGTTTTATAAAGTTTAGTATAGTTTCATATAGTTTTTTTAGTTTTACATGGTTTTATACAGTTCTAAATAGTTTTATATAGTTTTATATAATTTTATATAGTTTTATACAGCTTTATTAGTTTCATATAGTTTTATATAGTATTATATAGTTTTAAATAGTTTTACATATTTTTATATAGTTTTATATAGTTTCATATAGTTTTATAAAGTTTTATACAGTTTTATATAGTTTTATATATATTTAGATAGTTTTATATAGATTTATATAATTTTATATAGTATTATATAGTTTTATATAGTTTTATATAATTTTATATAGTTTTACACAGCTTTATTAGTTTCATATAGTTTTATATAGTATTATATAGTTTTATATAGTTTCATATAGTTTTATAAAGTTTTTTATAGTTTTATATAGTTCTGTATAGTTTTATATAGTTTTATTAGTATTACATAGTTTTATATAGTTTTATATAGTCTTATATAGTTTTACATAGTTTTATATAGTTCTATATATTTTTATATAGTTTTATATAGTTTCATATAGTTTTTTTTAGTTTTACATGGTTTTATATAGTTCTAAATAGTTTTATATAGTTTTATATAATTTTATATAGTTTTATACAGCTTTATTAGTTTCATATACTTTTATATAGTATTATACAGTTTTATATAGTTTTATATAGTTTTACATAGTTCTATATAGTTTTATATAGTTGTATATAGTTTTATGTAGTTTCATATAGTTTTATAAAGTTTTTTATAGTTTATATACTTTTATATAGTTTTATATAGTTTTATACAGATTTATATAGATTTATATAGTTTTATATAGTATTATATAGTTTTATATAGTTATATATAGTTTTATATAGTTTTGTATAGTTTTATATAGTTTTATATAGATTTATATAGTTTTATATACTATTATATGGTTTTGTATAGTTTTATATAGTTTTATATAGATTTATATAGTTTTATATAGTATTATATGGTTTTATATAGTTTCATACAGTTTTATAAAGTTTTATATAGTTTTATATAGTTTTGTATAGTTTTATATACTTTTATTAGTTTTACATAGTTTTATATAGTTCTATATAGTTTTATACAGTTTTATATAGTTTTATGTAGTTTTATATAGTTTTATAAACTTTAGTATAGTTTCATTAAGTTTTTTTAGTTTTACATGGTTTCATATAGTTCTAAATAGTTTTATATAGTTTTATATGGTTTTATATAGTTTCATATAGTTTTATAAAGTTGTATATAGTTTTATATAGTTTTATGTTGATTTGTGTTGTTTAATACAGATCTATGTAGTTTTACATAGTTTTATATAGTTTTACATAGTTTTATATAGTTTTGTATAGTTTCATATAGGTTTATTAGTTTTACATAGTTTTATATAGATTTATATAGTGCTACATAGTTGTATATAGTTTTATATAGTTTTATATAGTTTTGTATAGTTGTATATAGTTTTATATAGTTTTATAAGGTTTTATATAGTCTTATATAGTTTTACATTGTTTTATATAGTTTTATATAGTTTTATATAGTTTTATATAGTCTTATATAGTTTTACATAGTTTATATAGTTCTATATGGTTTTATATAGTTTTATATAGTTTTATATAGTTTTATATAGTTTTATAAAGTTCTATATAGTTCTATATCGTTTTATATAGTTTTATATAGTTTTATATTGTTTTATATAGTTTTATATAGTTTTATATAGTTTTATATAGTTTTATATAGTTTTATATAGATTTATATAGTTTTATATAGTATTATATAGTTTTATATAGTCCTATATAGTTTTACATAGTTTTATATAGTTCTATATAGTTTTATATAGTTTTATATAGTTTTATGTAGTTTTATATAGTTTTATATAGTTTCATATAGTATTATAAAGTTTAGTATAGTTTCATATAGTTTTTTTAGTTTTACATGGTTTTATATAGTTCTAAATAGTTTTATATAGTTTTATATAGTTTTATATAGTTTTATACAGCTTTATTAGTTTCATATAGTTTTATATAGTATTATATAGTTTTATATAGTTTTATATAGTTTTACATAGTTTTATATCGTTTTATATAGTTTTATATAGTTTTATATTGTTTTATATAGTTTTATATAGTTTTATATAGTTTTATATAGATTTATATAGTTTTATATAGTATTATATAGTTTTATATAGTCCTATATAGTTTTACATAGTTTTATATAGTTCTATATAGTTTTAAATAGTTTTATATAGTTTTATGTAGTTTTATATAGTTTTATATAGTTTTATATGGTCTTATATAGTTCTATATAGTTTTATATAGTTATATAAGGTTTTATATAGTCTTATATAGTTTTACATAGTTTTATATAGTTTTATATAGTCTTATATAGTTTTATATAGTTTTATATAGTTTTATATAGTTTTATATAATTTTATATAGTTTTATATAATTTTATTAGTTTTATATAGTTTTATATAGTTTTATATAATTTTATAAAAGTTTTGTATAGTTTCATATTGTTTTTTTAGATTTACATGGTTTTATAAGGTTCTAAATAGTTTTATATAGTTTTATACAGTTTTATATAGTTTCATATAGTTTTAGAAAGCTTTATGTAGTTTTATATAGTTTTATATAATTTTATATAGTTTTATATAGTTTTATATAGTTTTATATAGTTTTATACAGCTTTATTAGTTTCATATAGTTTTATATAGTATTATATAGTTTTATATAGTTTTATATAGTTTTACATAGTTTTATATAGTTTTATATAGATTTATATAGTTTTATATAGTATTATATAGTTTTATATAGTTTTATATAGTTTTACATAGTTTTATATAGTTTTATATAGTTTTGTATAGGTTTATATAGTTTTATATAGTTTTATATAATTTTATATAGTTTTAAATAGTTTTATTAGTCCCACATAGTTTTATATAGTTTTGCTAGTCCCATATAGTTTTATATAGTTTTATTAGTTTTACACAGTTTTATAAAGTTTTATATAGTTTTATATAGTTTTATATAGATTTAGATAGTTTTATATAGATTTATATAGTTTTATATAGTATTATATAGTTTTATAAAGTTTTACATAGTTTTATATAGTTTTATATAGATTTAGATAGTTTTATATAGATTTATATAATTTTATATAGTATTACATAGTTTTATATAGTTTTATATAGTTTTATATAAGTTTATATAGGTTTATTTAGTTTCATATAGTTTTATAAAGTTTAGTATAGTTTCATATAGTTTTTTTAGTTTTACATGGTTTTATACAGTTCTAAATAGTTTTATATAGTTTTATATAATTTTATATAGTTTTATACAGCTTTATTAGTTTCATATAGTTTTATATAGTATTATATAGTTTTAAATAGTTTTACATATTTTTATATAGTTTTATATAGTTTCATATAGTTTTATAAAGTTTTATACAGTTTTATATAGTTTTATATATATTTAGATAGTTTTATATAGATTTATATAATTTTATATAGTATTATATAGTTTTATATAGTTTTATATAATTTTATATAGTTTTACACAGCTTTATTAGTTTCATATAGTTTTATATAGTATTATATAGTTTTATGTAGTTTCATATAGTTTTATAAAGTTTTTTATAGTTTTATATAGTTCTGTATAGTTTTATATAGTTTTATTAGTATTACATAGTTTTATATAGTTTTATATAGTCTTATATAGTTTTACATAGTTTTATATAGTTCTATATATTTTTATATAGTTTTATATAGTTTCATATAGTTTTTTTTAGTTTTACATGGTTTTATATAGTTCTAAATAGTTTTATATAGTTTTATATAATTTTATATAGTTTTATACAGCTTTATTAGTTTCATATACTTTTATATAGTATTATACAGTTTTATATAGTTTTATATAGTTTTACATAGTTCTATATAGTTTTATATAGTTGTATATAGTTTTATGTAGTTTCATATAGTTTTATAAAGTTTTTTATAGTTTATATACTTTTATATAGTTTTATATAGTTTTATACAGATTTATATAGATTTATATAGTTTTATATAGTATTATATAGATTTATATAGTTATATATAGTTTTATATAGTTTTGTATAGTTTTATATAGTTTTATATAGATTTATATAGTTTTATATAGTATTATATGGTTTTGTATAGTTTTATATAGTTTTATATAGATTTATATAGTTTTATATAGTATTATATGGTTTTATATAGTTTCATACAGTTTTATAAAGTTTTATATAGTTTTATATAGTTTTGTATAGTTTTATATACTTTTATTAGTTTTACATAGTTTTATATAGTTCTATATAGTTTTATACAGTTTTATATAGTTTTATGTAGTTTTATATAGTTTTATAAACTTTAGTATAGTTTCATTAAGTTTTTTTAGTTTTACATGGTTTCATATAGTTCTAAATAGTTTTATATAGTTTTATATGGTTTTATATAGTTTCATATAGTTTTATAAAGTTGTATATAGTTTTATATAGTTTTATGTTGATTTGTGTTGTTTAATACAGATCTATGTAGTTTTACATAGTTTTATATAGTTTTACATAGTTTTATATAGTTTTGTATAGTTTCATATAGGTTTATTAGTTTTACATAGTTTTATATAGATTTATATAGTGCTACATAGTTGTATATAGTTTTATATAGTTTTATATAGTTTTATGTTGTTTCATATAGTTTTATATAGTTTTGTATAGTTGTATATAGTTTTATATAGTTTTATAAGGTTTTATATAGTCTTATATAGTTTTACATTGTTTTATATAGTTTTATATAGTTTTATATAGTTTTATATAGTCTTATATAGTTTTACATAGTTTATATAGTTCTATATGGTTTTATATAGTTTTATATAGTTTTATATAGTTTTATATAGTTTTATAAAGTTCTATATAGTTCTATATCGTTTTATATAGTTTTATATAGTTTTATATTGTTTTATATAGTTTTATATAGTTTTATATAGTTTTATATAGTTTTATATAGTTTTATATAGATTTATATAGTTTTATATAGTATTATATAGTTTTATATAGTCCTATATAGTTTTACATAGTTTTATATAGTTCTATATAGTTTTATATAGTTTTATATAGTTTTATGTAGTTTTATATAGTTTTATATAGTTTCATATAGTATTATAAAGTTTAGTATAGTTTCATATAGTTTTTTTAGTTTTACATGGTTTTATATAGTTCTAAATAGTTTTATATAGTTTTATATAGTTTTATATAGTTTTATACAGCTTTATTAGTTTCATATAGTTTTATATAGTATTATATAGTTTTATATAGTTTTATATAGTTTTACATAGTTTTATATCGTTTTATATAGTTTTATATAGTTTTATATTGTTTTATATAGTTTTATATAGTTTTATATAGTTTTATATAGATTTATATAGTTTTATATAGTATTATATAGTTTTATATAGTCCTATATAGTTTTACATAGTTTTATATAGTTCTATATAGTTTTAAATAGTTTTATATAGTTTTATGTAGTTTTATATAGTTTTATATAGTTTTATATGGTCTTATATAGTTCTATATAGTTTTATATAGTTATATAAGGTTTTATATAGTCTTATATAGTTTTACATAGTTTTATATAGTTTTATATAGTCTTATATAGTTTTATATAGTTTTATATAGTTTTATATAGTTTTATATAATTTTATATAGTTTTATATAATTTTATTAGTTTTATATAGTTTTATATAGTTTTATATAATTTTATAAAAGTTTTGTATAGTTTCATATTGTTTTTTTAGATTTACATGGTTTTATAAGGTTCTAAATAGTTTTATATAGTTTTATACAGTTTTATATAGTTTCATATAGTTTTAGAAAGCTTTATGTAGTTTTATATAGTTTTATATAATTTTATATAGTTTTACATAGTTTTATATAGTTTTATATAGTTTTATACAGCTTTATTAGTTTCATATAGTTTTATATAGTATTATATAGTTTTATATAGTTTTATATAGTTTTACATAGTTCTATATAGTTTTATATAGATTTATATAGTTTTATATAGTATTATATAGTTTTATATAGTCCTATGTAGTTTTACATAGCTTTATATAGTTCTATATAGTTTTATATAGTTTTATATAGTTTTATGTAGTTTCATATAGTTTTATAAAGTTTTTTATAGTTTTATATAGTTTTACATAGTTTTATATAGATTTATATAGATTTATATAGTTTTATATAGTATGATATAGTTTTTTAAAGTTCTATATAGTTTTATATAGTTTTATATAGTTTTATAGAGATTTATATAGATTTATATAGTTTTATATAGTATTATATAGTTTGATAAAGTTTTATATAGTTTTATATAGTTTTATATAGATTTATATAGTTTTATATAGTTTTATATAATTTTATATAGTTTTATACAGTTTTCTTAGTTTTATATAGTTTCATATAGTTTTATATAGTATTATATAGTTTTATATAGTTATATATAGTATTATTTAGTTTTGTATAGTTTTATATAGTTTTATGTTGATTTGTGTTGTTTAATACAGATCTATGTAGTTTTACATAGTTTTATATAGTTTGACATAGTTTTATATAGTTTTGTATAGTTTCATATAGTTTTATTAGTTTTATATAGTTTTGTATAGTTTTATATAGTTTTATGTTGATTTGTGTTGTTTAATACAGATCTATGTAGTTTTACATAGTTTTATATAGTTTGACATAGTTTTATATAGTTTTGTATAGTTTCATATAGGTTTATTAGTTTTACATAGTTTTATATAGATTTATATAGTGCTACATAGTTGTATATAGTTTTATATAGTTTTATATAGTTTTATGTTGTTTCATATAATTTTATATAGTTTTGTATAGTTGTATATAGTTTTATATAGTTTTATAAGGTTTTATATAGTCTTATATAGTTTTACATTGTTTTATATAGTTTTATATAGTTTTATATAGTTTTATATAGTTTTATATAGTTTTATACAGCTTTATTAGTTTCATATAGTTTTATATAGTATTATATAGTTTTATATAGTTTTATATAGTTTTACATAGTTTTATATCGTTTTATATAGTTTTATATAGTTTTATATAGATTTATATAGTTTTATATAGTATTATATAGTTTTATATAGTCCTATATAGTTTTACATAGTTTTATATAGTTCTATATAGTTTTATAAAGTTCTATATAGTTCTATATCGTTTTATATAGTTTTATATAGTTTTATATTGTTTTATATAGTTTTATATAGTTTTATATAGTTTTATAAAGTTCTATATAGTTCTATATCGTTTTATATAGTTTTATATAGTTTTATATTGTTTTATATAGTTTTATATAGTTTTATATAGTTTTATATAGTTTTATATAGTTTTATATAGATTTATATAGTTTTATATAGTATTATATAGTTTTATATAGTCCTATATAGTTTTACATAGTTTTATATAGTTCTATATAGTTTTATATAGTTTTATATAGTTTTATGTAGTTTTATATAGTTTTATATAGTTTTATATGGTCTTATATAGTTCTATATAGTTTTATATAGTTATATAAGGTTTTATATAGTCTTATATAGTTTTACATAGTTTAATATAGTTTTATATAGTCTTATATAGTTTTATATAGTTTTATATAGTTTTATATAGTTTTATATAGATTTATATAGTTTTATATAGTTTTATATAATTTTATTAGTTTTATATAGTTTTATATAGTTTTATATAATTTTATAAAAGTTTTGTATAGTTTCATATTGTTTTTTTAGATTTACATGGTTTTATAAGGTTCTAAATAGTTTTATATAGTTTTATACAGTTTTATATAGTTTCATATAGTTTGAGAAAGCTTTATGTAGTTTTATATAGTTTTATATAATTTTATATAGTTTTATATAGTTTTATATAGTTTCATATAGTTTTATAAAGTTTAGTATAGTTTCATATAGTTTTTTTAGTTTTACATGGTTTTATATAGTTCTAAATAGTTTTATATAGTTTTATATAGTTTTATATAGTTTTATACAGGTTTATTAGTTTCATATAGTTTTATATAGTATTATATAGTTTTATATAGTTTTATATAGTTTTACATAGTTTTATATAGTTTTATATAGATTTATATAGTTTTATATAGTATTATATAGTTTTATATAGTCCTATATAGTTTTACATAGCTTTATATAGTTCTATATAGTTTTATATAGTTTTATATAGTTTTATGTAGTTTCATATAGTTTTATAAAGTTTTTTATAGTTTTATATAGTTTTATAGATATTTATATAGATTTATATAGTTTTATATAGTATTATATAGTTTTATAAAGTTTTATATAGTTTTATATAGTTTTATATAATTTTATATAGTTTTATACAGTTTTCTTAGCTTTATATAGTTTTATATAGTTTTATATAGTTTTATAGAGATTTATATAGATTTATATAGTTTTATATAGTATTATATAGTTTGATAAAGTTTTATATAGTTTTATATAGTTTTATATAGATTTATATAGTTTTATATAGTTTTATATAGTTTTATATAATTTTATATAGTTTTATACAGTTTTCTTAGTTTTATATAGTTTCATATAGTTTTATATAGTATTATATAGTTTTATACAGTTATATATAGTTTTATATAGTTTTGTATAGTTTTATATAGTTTTATATAGATTTATATAGTTTTATATAGTATTATATGGTTTTGTATAGTTTCATATAGTTTTTTTAGTTTTACATGTTTTTATATAGTTTTATATAGTTTTATATAGTTTCATACAGTTTTATAAAGTTTTATATAGTTTTATATAGTTTTGTATAGTTTTTATATACTTTTATTAGTTTTACATAGTTTTATATAGTTCTATATAGTTTTATATAGTTTTATATAGTTTTATGTAGTTTTATATAGTTTTATATAGTTTTATATAGTTTTATATAGTTTTATATAGTTTTGTGTAGGATTATATAGTTTTATATAGTTGTACATAAGTTTATATAGTTTTAAATAGTTTTATTAGTCCCATATAGTTTTATATAGTTTTGCTAGTCCCATATACTTTTATATAGATTTATTAGTTTTATATAGTTTTATATAGTTTTATATAGTTTTATGTTGATTTGTGTTGTTTAATACAGATCTATGTAGTTTTACATAGTTTTATATAGTTTGACATAGTTTTATATAGTTTTGTATAGTTTCATATAGGTTTATTAGTTTTACATAGTTTTATATAGATTTATATAGTGCTACATAGTTGTATATAGTTTTATATAGTTTTATATAGTTTTATGTTGTTTCATATAGTTTTATATAGTTTTGTATAGTTGTATATAGTTTTATATAGTTTTATAATGTTTTATATAGTCTTATATAGTTTTACATTGTTTTATATAGTTTTATATAGTTTTATATAGTTTTATATAGTTTTATATAGTCTTATATAGTTTTACATAGTTTATATAGGTCCATATGGTTTTATGTAGTTTTATATAGTTTTATATAGTTTTATATGGTCTTATATAGTTCTATATAGTTTTGTATAGTTATATAAGGTTTTATATAGTCTTATATAGTTTTATATAGTTTTATATAATTTTATAAAAGTTTTGTATAGTTTCATATTGTTTTTTTAGATTTACATGGTTTTATAAGGTTCGAAATAGTTTTATATAGTTTTATACAGTTTTATATAGTTTCATATAGTTTTAGAAAGCTTTATGTAGTTTTATATAGTTTTATATAATTTTATATAGTTTTATATAGTTTTATATAGTTTCATATAGTTTTATAAAGTTTAGTATAGTTTCATATAGTTTTTTTAGTTTTACATGGTTTTATATAGTTCTAAATAGTTTTATATAGTTTTATATAGTTTTATATAGTTTTATACAGGTTTATTAGTTTCATATAGTTTTATATAGTTTTATATAGTTTTATATAGTTTTATATAGTTTTACATAGTTTTATATAGTTTTATATAGATTTATATAGTTTTATATAGTATTATATAGTTTTATATAGTCCTATATAGTTTTACATAGCTTTATATAGTTCTATATAGTTTTATATAGTTTTATATAGTTTTATGTAGTTTCATATAGTTTTATAAAGTTTTTTATAGTTTTATATAGTTTTATAGATATTTATATAGATTTATATAGTTTTATATAGTATTATATAGTTTTATAAAGTTTTATATAGTTTTATATAGTTTTATATAATTTTATATAGTTTTATACAGTTTTCTTAGCTTTATATAGTTTTATATAGTTTTATATAGTTTTATAGAGATTTATATAGATTTATATTGTTTTATATAGTATTATATAGTTTGATAAAGTTTTATATAGTTTTATATAGTTTTATATAGATTTATATAGTTTTATATAGTTTTATATAGTTTTATATAATTTTATATAGTTTTATACAGTTTTCTTAGTTTTATATAGTTTCATATAGTTTTATATAGTATTATATAGTTTTATACAGTTATATATAGTTTTATATAGTTTTGTATAGTTTTATATAGTTTTATATAGATTTATATAGTTTTATATAGTATTATATGGTTTTGTATAGTTTCATATAGTTTTTTTAGTTTTACATGTTTTTATATAGTTTTATATAGTTTTATATAGTTTCATACAGTTTTATAAAGTTTTATATAGTTTTATATAGTTTTGTATAGTTTTATATACTTTTATTAGTTTTACATAGTTTTATATAGTTCTATATAGTTTTATATAGTTTTATATAGTTTTATGTAGTTTTATATAGTTTTATATAGTTTTATATAGTTTTATATAGTATTGTGTAGGATTATATAGTTTTATATAGTTTTACATAAGTTTATATAGTTTTAAATAGTTTTATTAGTCCCATATAGTTTTATATAGTTTTGCTAGTCCCATATACTTTTATATAGTTTTATTAGTTTTATATAGTTTTATATAGTTTTATATAGTTTTATGTTGATTTGTGTTGTTTAATACAGATCTATGTAGTTTTACATAGTTTTATATAGTTTGACATAGTTTTATATAGTTTTGTATAGTTTCATATAGGTTTATTAGTTTTACATAGTTTTATATAGATTTATATAGTGCTACATAGTTGTATATAGTTTTATATAGTTTTATATAGTTTTATGTTGTTTCATATAGTTTTATATAGTTTTGTATAGTTGTATATAGTTTTATATAGTTTTATAATGTTTTATATAGTCTTATATAGTTTTACATTGTTTTATATAGTTTTATATAGTTTTATATAGTTTTATATAGTTTTATATAGTCTTATATAGTTTTACATAGTTTATATAGGTCTATATGGTTTTATGTAGTTTTATATAGTTTTATATAGTTTTATATGGTCTTATATAGTTCTATATAGTTTTGTATAGTTATATAAGGTTTTATATAGTCTTATATAGTTTTATATAGTTTTATATAATTTTATAAAAGTTTTGTATAGTTTCATATTGTTTTTTTAGATTTACATGGTTTTATAAGGTTCGAAATAGTTTTATATAGTTTTATACAGTTTTATATAGTTTCATATAGTTTTAGAAAGCTTTATGTAGTTTTATATAGTTTTATATAATTTTATATAGTTTTATATAGTTTTATATAGTTTCATATAGTTTTATAAAGTTTAGTATAGTTTCATATAGTTTTTTTAGTTTTACATGGTTTTATATAGTTCTAAATAGTTTTATATAGTTTTATATAGTTTTATATAGTTTTATATAGTTTTATACAGGTTTATTAGTTTCATATAGTTTTATATAGTTTTATATAGTTTTATATAGTTTTATATAGTTTTACATAGTTTTATATAGTTTTATATAGTCTTATATAGTTTTATATAGTTTTATATAGTTTTATATAGTTTTATATAGTTTTATATAATTTTATATAGTTTTATATAATTTTATTAGTTTTATATAGTTTTATATAGTTTTATATAATTTTATAAAAGTTTTGTATAGTTTCATATTGTTTTTTTAGATTTACATGGTTTTATAAGGTTCTAAATAGTTTTATATAGTTTTATACAGTTTTATATAGTTTCATATAGTTTTAGAAAGCTTTATGAAGTTTTATATAGTTTTATATAATTTTATATAAATTTTATATAGTTTTATATAGTTTCATATAGTTTTATAAAGTTTAGTATAGTTTCATATAGTTTTTTTAGTTTTACATGGTTTATATAGTTCTAAATAGTTTTATATAGTTTTATATAGTTTTATATAGTTTTATACAGCTTTATTAGTTTCATATAGTTTTATATAGTATTATATAGTTTTATATAGTTTTATATAGTTTTACATAGTTTTATATAGTTTTATATAGATTTATATAGTTTTATATAGTATTATATAGTTTTATATAGTCCTATATAGTTTTACATAGCTTTATATAGTTCTATACAGTTTTATATAGTTTTATATAGTTTTAAGTAGTTTCATATAGTTTTATAAAGTTTTTTATAGTTTTATATAGTTTTACATAGTTTTATATAGATTTATATAGATTTATATAGTTTTATATAGTATTATATAGTTTGATAAAGTTTTATATAGTTTTATATAGTTTTATATAGATTTATATAGTTTTATATAGTTTTATATAGTTTTATATAATTTTATATAGTTTTATACAGTTTTCTTAGTTTTATATAGTTTCATATAGTTTTATATAGTATTATATAGTTTTATATAGTTATATATAGTTTTATATAGTTTTGTATAGTTTTATATAGTTTTATATAGATTTATATAGTTTTATATAGTATTATATGGTTTTGTATAGTTTCATATAGTTTTTTTAGTTTTACATGTTTTTATATAGTTTTATATAGTTTTATATAGTTTCATACAGTTTTATAAAGTTTTATATAGTTTTATATAGTTTTGTATAGTTTTATATACTTTTATTTGTTTTACATAGTTATATATAGTTCTATATATTTTTATACAGTTTTATATAGTTTTATGTAGTTTTATATAGTTTTATAAAGTTTAGTATAGTTTCATATAGTTTTTTTAGTTTTACATGGTTTCATATAGTTCTAAATAGTTTTATATAGTTTTATATAGTTTTATATAGTTTCATATAGTTTTATAAATTTGTATATAGTTTTATATAGTTTTATATAGTTTTATATAGTTTTGTATAGTTTTATATAGTTTTATTAGTTTTACATAGTTTTATATAGTTCTATATAGTTTTATATAGTTTTATATAGTTTTATGTAGTTTTATATAGTTTTATATAGTTTTATATAGTTTTATATAGTTTTGTGTAGGATTATATAGTTTTATATAGTTTTACATAAGTTTATATAGTTTTAAATAGTTTTATTAGTCCCATATAGTTTTATATAGTTTTGCTAGTCCCATATAGTTTTATATAGTTTTATTAGTTTTATATAGTTTTATATAGTTTTATATAGTTTTATATAGTTTTATGTTGATTTGTGTTGTTTAATACAGATCTATGTAGTTTTACATAGTTTTATATAGTTTGACATAGTTTTATATAGTTTTATATAATTTTATATAGTTTTATACAGTTTTCTTAGTTTTATATAGTTTCATATAGTTTTATATAGTATTATATAGTTTTATATAGTTATATATAGTTTTATATAGTTTTGTATAGTTTTATATAGTTTTATATAGTTTTATATAGATTTATATAGTTTTATATAGTATTATATGGTTTTGTATAGTTTCATATAGTTTTTTTAGTTTTACATGGTTTCATATAGTTCTAAATAGTTTTATATAGTTTTATATAGTTTTATATAGTTTCATATAGTTTTATAAATTTGTATATAGTTTTATATAGTTTTATATAGTTTTATATAGTTTTGTATAGTTTTATATAGTTTTATTAGTTTTACATAGTTTTATATAGTTCTATATAGTTTTATATAGTTTTATATAGTTTTATGTAGTTTTATGTAGTTTTATATAGTTTTATATAGTTTTATATAGTTTTGTGTAGGATTATATAGTTTTATATAGTTTTACATAAGTTTATATAGTTTTAAATAGTTTTATTAGTCCCATATAGTTTTATATAGTTTTGCTAGTCCCATATAGTTTTATATAGTTTTATTAGTTTTATATAGTTTTATATAGTTTTATATAGTTTTATATAGTTTTATGTTGATTTGTGTTGTTTAATACAGATCTATGTAGTTTTACATAGTTTTATATAGTTTGACATAGTTTTATATAGTTTTGTATAGTTTCATATAGGTTTATTAGTTTTACATAGTTTTATATAGATTTATATAGTGCTACATAGTTGTATATAGTTTTATATAGTTTTATATAGTTTTATGTTGTTTCATATAGTTTTATATAGTTTTGTATAGTTGTATATAGTTTTATATAGTTTTATAAGGTTTTATATAGTCTTATATAGTTTTACATTGTTTTATATAGTTTTATATAGTTTTATATAGTTTTATATAGTTTTATATAGTTTTATAAAGTTCTATATAGTTCTATATCGTTTTATATAGTTTTATATAGTTTTATATTGTTTTATATAGTTTTATATAGTTTTATATAGTTTTATATAGATTTATATAGTTTTATATAGTATTATATAGTTTTATATAGTCCTATATAGTTTTACATAGTGTTATATAGTTCTATATAGTTTTATATAGTTTTATATAGTTTTATGTAGTTTTATATAGTTTTATATAGTTTTATATGGTCTTATATAGTTCTATATAGTTTTATATAGTTATATAAGGTTTTATATAGTCTTATATAGTTTTACATAGTTTAATATAGTTTTATATAGTCTTATATAGTTTTATATAGTTTTATATAGTTTTATATAGTTTTATATAATTTTATATAGTTTTATATAATTTTATTAGTTTTATATAGATTTATATAGTTTTATATAATTTTATAAAAGTTTTGTATAGTTTCATATTGTTTTTTTAGATTTACATGGTTTTATAAGGTTCTAAAGTTTTATATAGTTTTATACAGTTTTTATATATAGTTTCATATAGTTTTAGAAAGCTTTATGTAGTTTTATATAGTTTTATATAATTTTATATAGTTTTATATAGTTTTATATAGTTTCATATAGTTTTATAAAGTTTAGTATAGTTTCATATAGTTTTTTTTGTTTTACATGGTTTTATATAGTTCTAAATAGTTTTATATAGTTTTATATAGTTTTATATAGTTTTATACAGGTTTATTAGTTTCATATAGTTTTATATAGTATTATATAGTTTTATATAGTTTTATATAGTTTTACATAGTTTTATATAGTTTTATATAGATTTATATAGTTTTATATAGTATTATATAGTTTTATATAGTCCTATATAGTTTTACATAGCTTTATATAGTTCTATATAGTTTCATATAGTTTTATATAGTTTTATGTAGTTTCATATAGTTTTATAAAGTTTTTTATAGTTTTATATAGTTTTATATAGTTTTATATAATTTTATATAGTTTTATATAGTTTTATATAGTTTCATATAGTTTTATAAAGTTTAGTATAGTTTCATATAGTTATTTTAGTTTTACATGGTTTTATATAGTTCTAAATAGTTTTATATAGTTTTATATAGTTTTATATAGTTTTATACAGGTTTATTAGTTTCATATAGTTTTATATAGTATTATATAGTTTTATATAGTTTTATATAGTTTTACATAGTTTTATATAGTTTTATATAGATTTATATAGTTTTATATAGTATTATATAGTTTTATATAGTCCTATATAGTTTTACATAGCTTTATATAGTTCTATATAGTTTTATATAGTTTTATATAGTTTTATGTAGTTTCATATAGTTTTATAAAGTTTTTTATAGTTTTATATAGTTTTATATAGTTTTATATAGTTTTATAGACATGTATATAGATTTATATAGTTTTATATAGTTTTATATAGTTCTATATATTTTTATATAGTTTTATATAGTTTTATATAGTTTTATAAAAGTTTTGTATAGTTTCATATAGTTTTTTTAGTTTTACATGGTTTTATATAGTTCTATATATTTTTATATAGTTTTATATAGTTTCATATAGTTTTATAAAAGTTTTGTATAGTTTCATATAGTTTTTTTAGTTTTACATGGTTTTATATAGTTCTATATATTTTTTATATAGTTTTATATAGTTTTATATAGATTTATATCGTTTTATATAGTATTATATAGTTTTATATAGTCCTATATAGTTTTACATAGTTTTATATAGTTTTGTATAGGTTTATATAGTTTTATATAGTTTTATATAGTTTTATATAATTTTATATAGTTTTAAATAGTTTTATTAGTCCCACATAGTTTTATATAGTTTTGCTAGTCCCATATAGTTTTATATAGTTTTATTAGTTTTACACAGTTTTATAAAGTTTTATATAATTTTATATAGGTTTATATAGTTTCATATAGTTTTATAAAGTTTAGTATAGTTTCATATAGTTTTTTTAGTTTTACATGGTTTCATATAGTTCTAAATAGTTTTATATAGTTTTATATAGTTTTATATAGTTCCATATAGTTTTATAAAGTTGTATATAGTTTTATATAGTTTTATATAGTTTTATATAGTTTTGTATAGTTTTATATAGTTTTATTAGTTTTACATAGTTTTATATAGTTCTATATAGTTTTATATAGTTTTATATAGTTTTATGTAGTTTTATATAGTTTTATATAGTTTTATATAGTTTTATATAGTTTTGTGTAGGATTATATAGTTTTATATAGTTTTACATAAGTTTATATAGTTTTAAATAGTTTTATTAGTCCCATATAGTTTTATATAGTTTTGCTAGTCCCATATAGTTTTATATAGTTTTATTAGTTTTATATAGTTTTATATAGTTTTATATAGTTTTATGTTGATTTGTGTTGTTTAATACAGATCTATGTAGTTTTACATAGTTTTATATAGTTTGACATAGTTTTATATAGTTTTGTATAGTTTCATATAGGTTTATTAGTTTTACATAGTTTTATATAGACTTATATAGTGCTACATAGTTGTATATAGTTTTATATAGTTTTATATAGTTTTATGTTGTTTCATATAGTTTTATATAGTTTTGTATAGTTGTATATAGTTTTATATAGTTTTATAAGGTTTTATATAGTCTTATATAGTTTTACATTGTTTTATATAGTTTTATATAGTTTTATATAGTTTTATATAGTCTTATATAGTTTTACATAGTTTATATAGGTCTATATGGTTTTATATAGTTTTATATAGTTTTATATAGTTTTATATAGTTTTATAATGTTCTATACAGTTCTATATCGTTTTATATAGTTTTATATAGTTTTATATTGTTTTATATAGTTTTATGTAGTTTTAAATAGTTTTATATAGATTTATTTAGTTTTATATAGTATTATATAGTTTTATATAGTCCTATATAGTTTTACATAGTTTTATATAGTTCTATATAGTTTTATATAGTTTTATATAGTTTTATGTAGTTTTATATAGTTTTATATAGTTTTATATGGTCTTATATAGTTCTATATAGTTTTATATAGTTATATAAGGTTTTATATAGTCTTATATAGTTTTACATAGTTTAATATAGTTTTATATAGTCTTATATAGTTTTATATAGTTTTATATAGTTTTATATAGTTTTATATAATTTTATATAGTTTTATATAATTTTATTAGTTTTATATAGTTTTATATAGTTTTATATAATTTTATAAAAGTTTTGTATAGTTTCATATTGTTTTTTTAGATTTACATGGTTTTATAAGGTTCTAAATAGTTTTATATAGTTTTATACAGTTTTATATAGTTTCATATAGTTTTAGAAAGCTTTATGTAGTTTTATATAGTTTTATATAATTTTATATAGTTTTATATAGTTTTATATAGTTTCATATAGTTTTATAAAGCTTAGTATAGTTTCATATAGTTTTCTTAGTTTTACATGGTTTTATATAGTTCTAAATAGTTTTATATAGTTTTATATAGTTTTATACAGGTTTATTAGTTTCATATACTTTTATATAGTATTATATAGTTTTATATAGTTTTATATAGTTTTACATAGTTTTATATAGTTTTATATAGATTTATATAGTTTTATATAGTATTATATAGTTTTATATAGTCCTATATAGTTTTACATAGCTTTATATAGTTCTATATAGTTTTATATAGTTTTATATAGTTTTATGTAGTTTCATATAGTTTTATAAAGTTTTTTACAGTTTTATATAGTTTTATAGATATTTATATAGATTTATATAGTTTTATATAGTATTATATAGTTTTATAAAGTTTTATATAGTTTTATATAGTTTTATATAATTTTATATAGTTTTATACAGTTTTCTTAGCTTTATATAGTTTTATATAGTTTTATATAGTTTTATAAAAGTTTTGTATAGTTTCATATAGTTTTTTTAGTTTTACATGGTTTTATATAGTTCTATATATTTTTATATAGTTTTATATAGTTTCATATAGTTTTATAAAAGTTTTGTATAGTTTCATATAGTTTTTTTAGTTTTACATGGTTTTATATAGTTCTATATATTTTTTATATAGTTTTATATAGTTTCATATAGTTTTATAAAGTTTAGTATAGTTTCATATAGTTTTTTTAGTTTTACATGTTTTTATATAGTTTTATATAGTTTTATATAGATTTATATCGTTTTATATAGTATTATATAGTTTTATATAGTCCTATATAGTTTTACATAGTTTTATATAGTTTTGTATAGGTTTATATAGTTTTATATAGTTTTATATAGTTTTATATAATTTTATATAGTTTTAAATAGTTTTATTAGTCCCACATAGTTTTATATAGTTTTGCTAGTCCCATATAGTTTTTATATAGTTTTATTAGTTTTACACAGTTTTATAAAGTTTTATATAATTTTATATGGGTTTATATAGTTTCATATAGTTTTATAAAGTTTAGTATAGTTTCATATAGTTTTTTTAGTTTTACATGGTTTCATATAGTTCTAAATAGTTTTATATAGTTTTATATAGTTTTATATAGTTCCATATAGTTTTATAAAGTTGTATATAGTTTTATATAGTTTTATATAGTTTTATATAGTTTTGTATAGTTTTATATAGTTTTATTAGTTTTACATAGTTTTATATAGTTCTATATAGTTTTATATAGTTTTATATAGTTTTATGTAGTTTTATATAGTTTTATATAGTTTTATATAGTTTTATATAGTTTTGTGTAGGATTATATAGTTTTATATAGTTTTACATAAGTTTATATAGTTTTAAATAGTTTTATTAGTCCCATATAGTTTTATATAGTTTTGCTAGTCCCATATAGTTTTATATAGTTTTATTAGTTTTATATAGTTTTATATAGTTTTATATAGTTTTATGTTGATTTGTGTTGTTTAATACAGATCTATGTAGTTTTACATAGTTTTATATAGTTTGACATAGTTTTATATAGTTTTGTATAGTTTCATATAGGTTTATTAGTTTTACATAGTTTTATATAGACTTATATAGTGCTACATAGTTGTATATAGTTTTATATAGTTTTATATAGTTTTATGTTGTTTCATATAGTTTTATATAGTTTTGTATAGTTGTATATAGTTTTATATAGTTTTATAAGGTTTTATATAGTCTTATATAGTTTTACATTGTTTTATATAGTTTTATATAGTTTTATATAGTTTTATATAGTCTTATATAGTTTTACATAGTTTATACAGGTCTATATGGTTTTATATAGTTTTATATAGTTTTATATAGTTTTATATAGTTTTATAATGTTCTATATAGTTCTATATCGTTTTATATAGTTTTATATAGTTTTATATTGTTTTATATAGTTTTATGTAGTTTTAAATAGTTTTATATAGATTTATTTAGTTTTATATAGTATTATATAGTTTTATATAGTCCTATATAGTTTTACATAGTTTTATATAGTTCTATATAGTTTTATATAGTTTTATATAGTTTTATGTAGTTTTATATAGTTTTATATAGTTTTATATGGTCTTATATAGTTCTATATAGTTTTATATAGTTATATAAGGTTTTATATAGTCTTATATAGTTTTACATAGTTTAATATAGTTTTATATAGTCTTATATAGTTTTATATAGTTTTATATAGTTTTATATAGTTTTATATAATTTTATATAGTTTTATATAATTTTATTAGTTTTATATAGTTTTATATAGTTTTATATAATTTTATAAAAGTTTTGTATAGTTTCATATTGTTTTTTTAGATTTACATGGTTTTATAAGGTTCTAAATAGTTTTATATAGTTTTATACAGTTTTATATAGTTTCATATAGTTTTAGAAAGCTTTATGTAGTTTTATATAGTTTTATATAATTTTATATAGTTTTATATAGTTTTATATAGTTTCATATAGTTTTATAAAGTTTAGTATAGTTTCATATAGTTTTCTTAGTTTTACATGGTTTTATATAGTTCTAAATAGTTTTATATAGTTTTATATAGTTTTATACAGGTTTATTAGTTTCATATAGTTTTATATAGTATTATATAGTTTTATATAGTTTTATATAGTTTTACATAGTTTTATATAGTTTTATATAGATTTATATAGTTTTATATAGTATTATATAGTTTTATATAGTCCTATATAGTTTTACATAGCTTTATATAGTTCTATATAGTTTTATATAGTTTTATATAGTTTTATGTAGTTTCATATAGTTTTATAAAGTTTTTTATAGTTTTATATAGTTTTATAGATATTTATATAGATTTATATAGTTTTATATAGTATTATATAGTTTTATAAAGTTTTATATAGTTTTATATAGTTTTATATAATTTTATATAGTTTTATACAGTTTTCTTAGCTTTATATAGTTTTATATAGTTTTATATAGTTTTATAAAAGTTTTGTATAGTTTCATATAGTTTTTTTAGTTTTACATGGTTTTATATAGTTCCATATATTTTTATATAGTCTTATATAGTTTCATATAGTTTTATAAAAGTTTTGTATAGTTTCATATAGTTTTTTTAGTTTTACATGGTTTTATATAGTTCTATATATTTTTATATAGTTTTATATAGTTTCATATAGTTTTATAAAGTTTAGTATAGTTTCATATAGTTTTTTTAGTTTTACATGGTTTCATATTGTTCTAAATAGTTTTATATAGTTTTATATAGTTTTATATAGTTTCATATA